>NC_085009.1:20755128-20760128 GCF_963854185.1 Sardina pilchardus
TCCACCTCCTATGCTATTCCCTCCCGATGCATTTCCCCTTGCTGATTCACGGTGGGTCCCCCCTCTGTTCTTCTTGCCCTCTCACATTCTGCCCCCTCTCTTTTATTTGCCCCGGGGCTAGGATTAGCCGCTAATGCCCAAGCTAAACAGAGGCTTAGGGGCCCGGCGACTGGCGCGGCCGCGCGGGCACCCCAGACTTAGCACGGGCTGAAGCAGATGCCCTTGCTTGGGCAGGAGAGATGCCCGCGAGCGCGGACCCACAGATGCCGCTCTATGAGCCGCAACAGGACGGACGCAGGGGGCTGGGAGTGGGGGAGGGGTCTACAGGAGGATACCCACTGCACTGGCACATCACATGCTGGCAAATTAAACTGGCAGACAGGCGTACACACACACTCACACGCGTATACACACACACACACACACACACACACACACACACACACACACACACACACTCACTCATAAACCCACACACGTATACACACACACACACACACACACACACATGTATACACACAAACACACACACACAAACACACACACACACACACGTATACACACACAAACTCACACACACACACACACACACACACACAAACATACACAGAAATACACATGCACTAGCACATAGTTTATGATGCGCCTTTATGGGAAAGGCTCAAATCTCTTTGGAAGGCTATCAAAATACTTCTATTCTATAACTTTAATCTGCGATAATACCCAGGTAGGATTTACTGGCTAAGTAGGACTTCTTATGAGGCCACCTAACACGCATATAAACAGACAACAACATGGATGCCATGAAGTCAAACATGGAATTACAGTAATCCAAATTCACAAAGACTAAAGCTTAGACCTTGAAAGATATGTCAAAGATCCTGAATTCTATGGATTATGATTGGGCAGCCGTTACATGCCAGTAAAACTTGAAGGTGAGACGTGTTTCCCTTGTTTGGTATAAGAGTGTTTCCCACAGCCTGGTGTCAGATTCCTGCAATGTCTGCCAATAAAAGTTGAAAACAGGCCCGTGCCATACCAACCGTTTAGCTACCGTACAAAGATGCATGCCATCTGTGCTTGTTTTAAAAAGTCATTAATTTATTTAACCTTTAAAAGGGTGGGTTTTGAACATTCTAACACAAGATTCCATTCAACGTTCTAAAATTCTATGTAGAATTCAATGAACCCAGATATTCTTTAGAATGTTAATTTTCCAACATTCCAAACACACCGGTGTGACGGTACACTCTTACTGTATTTATTTATCTATTTATTTATGTAAAGACGGATGCCATCTGTGCTTTCCTAAAAAAATAATTGATTTAAAACTGTATTTATCTATTTATTTATTTACTTTTGTACCTGATTAATCGGCATCATGATTTTATGTGGAAACGTCTATATTACATTGTTGCATACTGTCATCATTTTAGAATATTTACTATGTGAATGTGAATAGTTATATTCATATACAGTATATATACAGCCATGGCCTACTGGTTAGGGTTTTGGGCTTGTAACCTGAGGGTTGCCGGTTCAATCCCAGTCCAAGGCTGAAGTGCCCTTGAGCAAGGCACCTAACCCCTCACTGCTCCCCGAGCAGGCAGCTCACTGCTCTGGGTTGTGTGATTCACCTCACTGTGTGTTCACTGTGTGCTGTGTGTTCACTAATTCGATTAAATTGGGTTAAATGCAGAGAACTGAATTTCCCTCACGGGATCAAAAAAGTATATATTCTATTTCTATATATATATATATTCATTCAGAATGTGCCATGTGGATTTTTTTGAGGTTTAAAGGTGTTCAAGACATACTAAAGAAGACTAGAAAACGCTACACACCTTTAGGTCGTGGTCTTACCTTCCTTTCCAGGGCATGACTAGCGCCGGGTCGATTTTACGGACAAAGTACTCCCCACCCGGCCTGCGGCTCTCCAGCCGTATGTGACGGAGGGGCGTGTCATCATGTGGCCCCTCCTCCTCTGGAGGCTCTTCTGGGTGTGGCCTCTGCATGCCAATATACTTGGGCAGGAAGTTGATGAAGACCTGGGATTTGGGTGAGATACTGGAATGATAAACTTGTGGTGGACATGTGGTGGTGTGTATGTGTGTGTGTTGGCAAAAAGTCAGGATGACGGAGACGTGAGAGACACTCACACACACACACACACACAGATTCACTCAGTGCTCTATTCTTACCTGAAGCACTCACAGCAACACGTGGTATGTGCTGGGAAATAATTTGTGACAGGAAAGAGAGAGAGACACACACACAGACACACACAAACTGCTCACCATGAGCACCTACAATGGCATGTGGTGTGTGGTGAGTACTACCATGCTGAGGATGACTGTAAACGTGACTATCACACACACACACACACACACACACACACACTTCAGACACATACCTTGCGCACCCACATAGGCATGTGGTGAGTGCTGGGAGTGCGGTGGTGGAGGTTGAGCACCACCACGCTGAGGATGACGGAAAAGGTGACGAGGATCATGGTGAACATGACGTAGTTGACGATGATGGGGATGGCCAGCGACGTCTCGGGGACTTTGTCCGCCAGCAGAAGCATGAACACAGTCAGGGCGATGAGGACGGAGATGGACAAGGTCATCTTCTCCCCTGTGACAAACACCCCATTAGAGAACACACACACTGACCTCTTGTGTGCTACAGTAGCTGCATTGTGTATAAACTACAGGACAGTGTATACAGTATATATATATATAAAAAACGTGTATTGACGGTACTATTAGACAGATATTAAGAGACAGAGGGAAAGAGAGAGAAAACATACAAAAACACACGTGCACAAATACAGTACACATACATACTACACTCTGTGAGAGACAGAGAGAGAGAGAGAGATAAAAAGAGAAAGAGAGAGAGAGACCTGCTGTGATTCCACAAGCATTTGGGAGTCTGTGTGTGTGTGTGTGTGTGTGTGTGTGTGTGTGTGTGTGCGTGTGTGTTGGCGGCGTAGGTCACCTGCTCCAGGTGGCAGGTAGAACACAAATATGGCCAGCACGCTGGTGAGGATGCAGGGCACGATGATGTTGATGATGTAGAAGAGCGGCTTGCGCTCGATGATCAGGTAGAAGGTGATGTCCTCGTACAGCTCGTCCCCCACGTTCTTACGCGACGGACGGTGACAAATCTGCCACTCTCCGTTCTCTGGAGATATACAGCGGAACATGAAAGGATGACCTACTGGAGAACACGAGGTCACAAAACCTGACAAAAATATGTCATCACTGAGAGAGGTTACTGATATATAATAGAACAATATTATGTTTTAGATATCTCATCAGTGAGAGAGGATATGGGTATATAGTACACCATCATGTTTTACAATGAATATGTATTGAAATTACACTGTGGTTGGTACTTGTGAGAAAGTGAGGCGGCCACCTCACGTTGAGGGAGGTGCGCCACTGGATTAGGTGGTGTGCAGGGAAGGAGGCGGCAGGAGACAGCAGTTCATTACAAAAATATAGCGATTTATTTATGTCCATCAGCAAACAGCGAGATCCAGGAAGCATCACAGTCCAAACATGAAATACAGGGTTCTTCAGTCGACGCACACACAAATAAACTCTTGCCCTTAAACTAGGCTACCGGAACCTACCCTTCTGAGGCTCCCTGTCCAAACAAGGCGACCTTGCAACATTGGACCACATTCAACCCTTGCCTCACAGCAAGCAAGGATAACTTCAAACAAAACAAACAAACATTAAACTACACGACTTCCCTGATTTCTGGACCTCTGCATGCTTCTTCCTAGCTCTCCTGTGTTTCCTTCAAGGCTGAATTTAGGTAAAAATAAGATAAATGGCCAAAAATATGTTGTTGTTTTTTTTTAATCCTGTGAAGTATGCTGTGTGAGGTTATGATTTTCATGCTATGAGTTCACATACTTAAGCAACAGACATCAGGCTATGAGTTCACATACTTAAGCAATAGACATCAGACTATGAGTTCACATACACAACAGAGAGATCATGTTATGAGCTCACATACTTAATCTCAACAATAGCGACATTAGGCTGAGATCGTACACAACCCAATGTCAATGTCAATACTGACCTGTGAAAGCGTTCTCATCAATAACCGCCTCATGAATCTCATCGCCATTCTCGTCCAGTCCGTACTGCAAGTCCACTTCCGACGAGTCGTATGTGTATGAGCGGAAAACCATGGTGCAGTTTTGCCAGTCGAATGGGAAGTAGGCGACCTGCGGGAGAGAAGTGCCGTTATTAATGCAGAGGGCCACGTTCTGTGATAGAGAATATTGCTGAGGAACAGATTGACAAAGGACTGCAGTTGAAAATGATCCAGCTGACTAACACTGCCACATTTACAGAAATGTTGAATAATGTCTGTTGTCCTTACAAATAAATAAATGAAAATTAAATCAAATGTTGTTTCATTTAGATAATTAATTCAATTCATATTCAGGTTTATTTGTTTGCATTGCACCAGTATACATCAGTATACATTGTCTCCAGGGGATTTTTCAGAGCCTAAGGCCTTCCTAATGCAAGCAGAAAGACAATGTTGGATGCTAACATAGTTTTAATGTGTCATAAAACAATCCGATAACAAATCATATTCCATTGAACCTGGGAAGTTCTAGCATTCACTGATAACTGCTAATGGAAATGAAAATACATTCAAAACATCATACTACATTTGCCCAATTCGTAACAAAATTCCACTGCATCATCTGTATTATGCACTTTGACCTCTTGGAGTATTAGCGTTAGCTGCTAGGCTAACGGCTAATGTTACCTCTATAGAGCATGAGCTTCGATAGATGGCTGGAGGGAGCCAGGACACCTCTCCTGTGTAGCTGACCAGTACGTTCACATACAGCGCTACATCAAATTGCCCATCATTGCTGTAGGAATTCAAAAATATGTAGATTTACTTCATTTAGTCTAACTTTTTAAATGGAATTATTATTAAATAGGCAGGCACACGTT
>NC_085009.1:20772628-20787628 GCF_963854185.1 Sardina pilchardus
ACAAACATACATCAAAAGTTAGTCACATACAGTAAATATTAGAAAAGGCTTCTCCAATTACTTGACTGAGGACAAATTCTTACACTAGTTTTGGTTTTCCTACCACTGCACTCTTATTGCACCTGCCAAAGAGTATACTTTAACACAGCGATGGTGTAGTCTGCGTATTGGTGTATTTCACCAAATACTCATCTACACTACAAGCAATGTCATACGTGTATATTTCGAAACTGTCATATATGGATGTGTACTTTTTTGTATCAATCAGTTTGTGTGCACTGTACATGTGTCTGTCTGTGTATGTGTGTCTGTCTGTTTATCTCTCTTTGTGTGTGTGTGTGTGTGTGTGTGTGTGTGTGTGTGTGTGTGTGTGTGAGAGAGAGAGAGAGAGAGAGAGAGAGGATCCAAGGCATCCAAGGCCAGTGTTTAATGATTGTATGTGAGAGTGAGTCTGTCTGTCTGTCTATGTATGTATGTGTGTGTGTGTGTGTGTGTGTGTGTACGTGCGTGTGTGTAGGCTATTAAAGACATCATAAGTCTGTAGATGATGGATGCATATATGAACTTGCAGGTGTATGTGTGTGTACATCAAAGGCATCCCAAGCCTGTGCCTGATGTATTTATGAAAGATCTTGACAGCATTGTAACTTAAAATAGAAACATGCTATGGACTGTCTATCAGATTTTGGGGCGGAACTTCTGACGCATTGCCGATGAACTCATTGGCTGCTGGGCAGGAAGAGAGGCGAGGCTAGGCATTGTATTGGCCACCGAAGGGGTCACTGGGCGTGGCATTGAAACTGGCATCAGCAAAGATGGCCAGCGTGCCCACAGTGGTGAAAACGACAAAGATCCACAGGAAGAGGCGGTCCACTACCATGGCAACGTACTGCCAATCTTCCTTCAGCTGAGAGAGAGAGAGAGAGAGAGAGAGATATGGAGAGAGGAAGAAGAAAGAGAGGAACAAAAAGGACAAAGAAAGACAATTAAGGATAAATGAAATAAACTGAAGTAGGAAGTGACAGCGGGAGAGAGAAATGACAATGAAAAAAGCTTGCTGACTTCATTTGAGTGACTTGGAGAAGTCCGTGGATAATCACATCCACAAAGATCAGATCAGCACAGTCCAGCCACAGAAGCACGCGTTGAGTGAAGATGGGCGCCGCCATGAGTGCGAAAGCGCATTTCTGCTTTCAATGTTCAACTGCATTAGATTTTGATTTTTACTTTCCAATGCAACCATTATTCCACACACCCAGACCAAACTCAAAGAACATCTCAGCCCCCTTATCCTGTCCAGTCATAGAAGCAGTAAGGGTACGTCGACCAAAAGGTTATTAAACATTAAAGTTGACTGATATCTAGCAGACGCTTTTATACAAAGTTAAGGTATACCCATCCATCGCCCACAGAGATAGGGAAACCCAACTTCAAAAAGTAAAACACATAATATTTGTTTCGAAAATTCAGTACAAAAAAAAAAAAAAAAAAAGAAACACAGCTGATTCTCATCAGTGCAACTCTTGTGTGTGAAGTCCCCTGCTTTAGGTGCAAAACAGCACATGGCAAGAGTTTAACTTTCTGGAGCCAGGGTTCCCCTGATCTCTGATCCTCCATCCTACTGTACACCACAGGAGGAACATTGCATGGCATTCTATTTAGGCAAATATGACACCATTTAGTCTCAATTAAATCAAGAGCAAACACAACTTCTCAAAAATACATACCACAACACGACCATTCCAAAGCCTTATTTTCACCCTAACCTCATCTACATGTACATTTTATAGCAACACATCCTAGACGTACAGTACGCACACCTTTGACCACAAGAGGGCAGTGTGAGTTCAGGTCTTCAGTCACACCATGTAGATTAACACCTGATACCACGTACTGCTATGAACAGTGTGAAACCCAGGGTGTCAATTCCATGAGTGGAATCAGATGTTTCAAACAGAACATTTGTGGCAACTACTAGGTGGTCTGTCCTGATTGAAGCTGTGCTCTTCGCTAACTGCTGTAATCCACCATGACCTTGGTGTTTTGTTTTGCTGGTACTATTTCCAAAGTGCCAGCTCGCTGAACTATGTGTTTGGCCTATTTGTGATGCTTGTGTTAGAACCACTGTTACTCCACCTGCTTCCTTCTCCAGGTCAAGCAGAGGTCATGTCCTGTGTATTATGCATATGCAAAATCAATATTTTGAGCCGCGGCTAAACTTTGGGAAATTGCGGTATACTCTGTGTTGCTCAAATATCACACATTTACAGGAGGCTTTGGATGAATCTGGGGTTTCTGGAAAAAAAAAAACCCACAAAATCTGATAGGCAGGTTTATTGGCGATGTCCAGGATCCATCAGTAGACTAAATGTTTTCATGGAGCGAGTGTGTGGTACAGTATATGGATGTAGTCGGCATGCTGGGCAGACAGCTCCAGACCATCTCCCATGTCATAACCGCATCGTAGCCCACCTGTCGCTATCAAATGCCATGAAAATCAATGGAAAGGTGCTGCCTGCCGAGAACATAATGATTTGTTCTAGACGACTCAAATCCTACAGAATTCTACACACCATCTCTTTCAGACAGTAGCTCTATGCTCTATGCTAATGTGAGTCCATGTGCACCAGTGTTCAGAGGTAATTCAGATGGGAATTAGATGGGAATTAGCCTGAGGCTAACCCAAATGGCAACACTCATATTAAACATGTTCATGGTGCCTAACAAATGAATATGAGAAAATTAAAAGAAAATAGAAAATAGACACACCACCTCTTTCAGTAGCTCTACGCTCTATTGAGGTGATTCTAAGTGCACCAGTGTTCATTCAAAGTGGTCATGTTTATGGTCCCTAACAAATAAAACAAATAAAAAAAACAAAGAAAATAGAAAATAGACGTTAGTCCGGCATAGTCTCTCACCGCTTCATAGTCCTTCTCCGCCTGCAGCTGTTCGGCGATGTAGGTGATGGCGCTGATGGCAGACTTGAGGTCGGGGGGCAGCGTGAGGTAATGGCTGGGGCCATCGATGAACTTCCTCAAGTCGGTGCACATGCCCTCTGACTGGAACCTAAAAGCAAGTGGATTATGGGAAATTTGAGAAGTTTTGAATGAAGTTTGTTGTGAGTCTGCATATCATTGTTGTGTTTGACTGCTGTTAACAATTACGACATTATTCCAGAGTGCAAAAACAAAAAATATATACAACTACTATAAATAAAAGTACTTTGTATAATGACATATTGCAAGGCAGACAATAGACCTAAGAGAAGTTTGCCATAAGGTGAGGAGTTTTGCACGCAATGTTTTGAAGAAATGCCTCTGAAACTACACTTCCCAACATTCCATTTCAGCTCTGGCCAACATTCTACCGGCGCTGAGGCCCCATGGGAAATGACCCTAAGGCCTCAGATTTGTAAGTGGCGTGTCCTACAAAGCTATTGAGCTGGGCTAGATAAATATGTATCGTGCGTCGGCACGGGAACGGCTCAAAGGTAATGAAGGCAGCGGCGGCGGCCCAGGCGAGAGGGCTCGAGAGGCTCGGCGAGAGGATTGAGCGAAGCGCTGCAGAGTATTTATGTCAGGATAAGAATCTCCATAGTAATGCAGGACTCTCTCTCTCTCCACACACACACACACACACACACACACACACACACACACGTCAGCCAGCACCAAGGTGACATCTCCACCGGACCCTCCCCGTCCTGACTGAAACACACACACATATATACACACACACACACACACACACACACACACACACACACACAGGCATGATACACACACATGCATACCTATACTCCTACACACACACTCTCTCTCTCACACACACACATACACACACACGTGCACACCTATACACACACACACACACACACACACACAGTTCCAGGATGCACTGCTCAGTGTCCCTGAGCTGACCCCTCTGCATCATTCAAATCCCCCTTAATCCTCCCATATGTGACTGATGCTGCTAATATCAAGCACACCAGATGTGCTCTACACACACACACACACACACACACACACACACACACACACACACACACACACCACACACACTTGCATACACATGTACGTGCGCACACACACACACACATGCACAGAGACACCAAATATCACTCACTCTTTAAATCCTATTTCATAACTAACACCCCCTCAATTCAAATCTCTGTATCCATCTGCTTCTGGCCTCCTGTCTTTTCACCAATATGTCCATTTCTCTATCCTATTGAAGGTTTAGCTCATTTAGGTTTTAGACACACACACACACACACACACACACACACACACACACACACACACACACACACACACACACACACACACACACACACACACACACACACACACACACACACACACACACACACACACACACAGGCTCAATTCTCTCTCTTCCTCCCCTTATGTCTCAGACATAATACATTATATCTAGGGCTGGGACTCGATTAAACAAATTAATCTAATTAATTAGAGGCTTTGTAATTAATTAATCGAAATTAATCGCATTTTAATTGTATATAAATATATGACCTGAGAACAGTGAGAAGTATTTTTTTTTCACATGGATTTTTAGTATAGCCTACTATTGGATAATGACTGAATACATAGGCCTAAGCTTAAGCAACACAAATATTGTTTATTAATAAGTCCAACAGACCAGTGCAATTTTTGCCATAAAGTGTAGCAATACCATATTTAGAAATAGTACATTTTCAGAAATTCATGTAGCCTATAGATAGGTAAACCTTCTGTAAACTATAATACTGTGATATCCTGTTAATTGTGTCACCTGTTACCTTGAGTTGAGTTCATGAAATTGTTGTGTCCCTTTAAGGGGAACTGGGGGGCGGAGTTTACGTGTGTGCGTGTGTGCTTGTATGCGGTTCTGAGTGTGAAGTTTCTTTTAGGTCTATGAAAGTTGGACATGGAATTAGGTGCGGTGGATTACTGTTATAAGCGTGAGTTGTGGCTGTAACAGCAACTCGGTTGCTATTTGTTTAATGAATAAAGCTCAGAGGTTTCCCTCAAGTGTCTGGAATATCACAATACTTTGTCCACGCTAGCAGCTAGCTGCTTTATGTTTTGCACTGAGGTGATACCTGCGGTGATACGTCCTTGTTGCATAGGTTGCACACAACCATGCTCTTATCTACGCTTCCATCCGTTCGTTTTTTGTAACAACATTTCCCATCCACGGGGCCAACCAACGCGGTCACATCAGCTTCTTTTTTCATGTTCACTGTGCCACTGTGGTTTGTTTTGTCTGAACCGAACTCATGCGCGTTACTTGGTGCTCCAGTATAATCGGTCCGTCTGAAACTCATCCAGTGAGAAACGTTCCGCGGTGCAAAAATAAATAGGCATACGATTAAAATGCGTCAATTTTTTTAACGCATTAATGTTTGTGTAATTAATTAATCGTAATTAACGCGCTAAAGTCCCGGCCCTAATTATATCCTATGCTAAATAGTATGTCCATATGTATAGATGCACTTTTTCTCCGTCTCTCGACCACACACACACACACACACACACTCAGCTGTATGCTCTATGCTGGACTTCTACCATCCATCCAGCAGAGGGCAGTGTGACCCTGCAGAGACACAGACTTGCACTTGCACTTGCATTGATTTCCTCTCCTCTCCTCTCTCGCCCACTGATCTATAGAGAATGGGAACGGAAGTTAGCAGCGCAGTGCATTCTGGGACAAAAAGGGTGTTTTCCTCCATTAGGTGAGGCCGCGGCGCGAATTATAAACAAGAAACCTATGGAAACCTATGATATTTCGAACAAGATCGGCTAGCCAAAACAGTAACACTAGATGTAAACATTTAGGCTACTATGCTAAAAACTAGTAGTAGAAGTAGTAATGGACCGTACAGAGACAAGCTCCTGCCAGACGTGAGGAAACGTTATATAGAAAAGATATCTTTGATCGGTAACATGGATCCCTATGACAGACCGTCTGGAGAGTGGACGTGAGACCCTGAAAGTAATACAAAGACACTCCGTTGTTGATTTTTTTGACCTGACGATCGTGGGCACGGACGTTACATCCAACAACACAACAGGTTCGTCCCATGATGTGTGAAAAACAGTGTTAGAAACAGCGAGTTAGCAATGTTTTACGATGTTTACAATGGTACAGCATTGGCAGCAGCGTACAAGTGGCCTCACGTATGTATCCCAGACGCCACCGCGGCGCAACCGCGAAATGTCCGCGACGTCACATTCCCATTCTCTATAAAGAATACCAGTGCTCTCGCCCAATTGGGAAGGTGACTGTTCGGCCAGTATAACACCTACAGGAGGATCTGAGGCTAAACAATTCTCAAGATACCGGATCTCCTTATTTGGGCAAGGATGGTGGCTTTTTTTGTAGGCGAACTTCAGAGGTCTATAGTTGACCACCAAGAGACCACTGACCCCTTCATCCCCATTCATTTTGGTGTCACTTTGACATCAAATGACTTTACATCGGAAGCATTTTTGCCACCTTTACTAGACCACAGTTTGTTTCAAGAAAACAAAACAACACTGTATTGATTGACTCCATAACCTTGTTTCTATCAGGACCGCTTGGGTCAAAGATACACAAGAGAGAAGTATCTTTAAAGCCAATTATATTTTGTATTTGCCGGTATGCCTCTGTTCAGAGGAAGTTCCCTGTCTTTCCCTGAGCTCCATGGAAAGCCTAGACAGGGAACAGCAGCATCCTCAGGGGACTACCCTCCCAGTTTAAACTGGGAGAGTAACTCTATTCCCTCCAAACAGAGCAAGCAACAATGACAACAGTATGTCATTATCTTAAGTTACAGTAATCACTTTGAGGTGGAGCAGGGGAGGAGGTGGGTTGCAAAGCAGTGAGCAGAGAAGCAATGCAGACTGACGCAGCTTAAATAAGGCGCCCTTATGACAGAGACTACCTGCAAGCGAATTAAACGATCAGCTGAGCGGAACAGCTGATGTGGACATGGGTTTGGAATAGCCAATAAGAAACTGACAGGGCTTGACTACGCGGCCTGCCAGAACTAACGCAGAGTGCTTGATTTCTAACTTTGAGGCCCCATAATAAAAGTTCCTCTAAACGAATTCTGAGCGCGACGTCATGAACACAGAGAGGGAATTGCCCTTACTGTCTGGCTAAGAAGCGCAACAGACAAAAAGCACATCATATTTTCGTGCTCAAGGTCCACTGACTTCACTTCTCTCCATACAAGTCTTACGGAGTGGCTCTGTCCATTTGTTTTACTGTCTATCCTTTCACCCCCCAGCTACAACACCTCCACCCCACAGCTACAACACCTCCACCCCACACCTACAACTCCTCCACCCCACAGCCCCCAGCTACAACACCTCCACCTCCCAGCTACAACACCTCCACCCCCCAGCTACAACACCTCCACCCCCAGCTACAACTCCTCCACCCCCCAGCTACAACTCCTCCACCCCCCAGCTACAACACCTCCACCCCACAGCTACAACACCTCCACCCCACACCTACAACTCCTCCACCCCACAGCCCCCAGCTACAACTCCTCCACCCCACAGCCCCCAGCTACAACACCTCCACCCCCCAGCTACAACTCCTCCACCCCACAGCCCCCAGCTACAACACCTCCACCCCCAGCTACAACTCCTCCACCCCCAGCTACAACTCCTCCACCCCCAGCTACAACTCCTCCACCCCCAGCTACAACTCCTCCACCCCCAGCTACAACACCACCCACAGCTACAACACCTCCAACCCACAGCTACAACACCTCCACCCCACAGCCCCCAGCTACAACACCTCCACCCCCCAGCTACAATTCCTCCACCCCCAGCCAGTACATCTGCATTCAGGCTAGCGGACAGCAGCTCTTATAATGCAGGGAGTACTCCAGTGTGTGTGTGTGTGTGTGTGTGTGTGTGTGTGTGTGTGTGTGTGTATGTGTGTGTGTGTGTGTGTGTGTGTACTATATATGTGTGTGTGTGTGCGTGTGTGTGTGTGTGTGTGTGTGTGTGTGTGTGTGTGTGTGTGTGTGTGTGTGTACTATATGTGTGTGTGTGTGTGTGTCTGAGAGAGAGAATGTTTGTTTGTGTAGGAGAGCAGATTTGACCTCTACAGTTCCTCAGACAGTGAAAGATAGCCTTAGAGAGAGAAAGAGAGAGAGAGAGAGAGAGCAAGAGAGAGAGACAGAGAGAGAAAGAGAGATGGGAGGAGAGTTGTAATATGGCCTGTAATATGGAAGTGACAGTGCCTGAGTGCCTGGGTGTTCTCCACTAATCGCCACACATGTACACTGTATTATTGAAATAACTTTCAACACTGAACCGACACTGAATATCTTGTTTGGTCAATAATAACAATTTTAACACACGGATAAATCCTTCTTTATGGTAACGTACTGATTCACCAGATGCAACACCCAACTGCGTCCATGCTGTAGATACTAATTACTTCAAAAACAGTGTCAGGTTCAAATAGCCCTGGCCCTATCGGAACCAGACACAACTTTCAGGCTACTGCATGCTAGCCTAGCTCCTTAACCACTACACTACCACCTGCACATTTTTATCTTGAGAAACCCCACGAATATACTGCAGACCCAGACTGTGGGTGCCTTTCATATAGGGATTTATCAGTCCTTCCTTCCTTCCTCGATCCTCGTTCACCGGAAATCGCTAACAGTCGAAGTCACGAGGACATCTCATTCATGTAATTGCAACCGAGTACATCGGGCTTTGCTCCTCCATCCTCCGCTCGTTCCTTCGTCACAAATTCATTAGTAGGGGGGACTATGACCAGGGGAAGGGTCTAGGAAGGAAGGAAGGACCGATAAATCCCTATATGAGAGACACCCTGTGTAGAGAAGTGAAAACTGAGCAGAAGTACGTAGGAAGGCTAAATAAACACTGCACTGGAAAACAATGTGGAATAGGAAAACTTCAACAAGCAACATCAAAAAAACCCCGTCTCTCTAATGCTACAAGCTTCTGAGTTTGTTATTATTTCAGTAATATGAAAAATGAAGATAAACACATCTTGTGTTGCCCCAGATCTCTAGACATGCTGTACATGTAACTGTCTCTACTGCGCTGCAAATTAAATTAAATCTAACCAAGTGTTATTAATCTTATATTAAGATAATAAAAATCTATTTGATTAGTTTCTAGTAGGCCTATGAGAAGACTCTTGAAAGATCATTTTGACTTAATTTAAGAAGACGTTGACTTATTTCAAAACTAATCAGAACACAGGTTTAAACACAGGTTTCCAAAAGAAATGTCCAAAGAACTTTATTGTTGGGCTATAAGCATTAAAAAACACCAACACGTATCGGCCCTACAGCCTTCATCAGGGTCGGCAGACTAACTTGCCTGTTTTCGGGATGAGATGTCTTAAAATAAGTCAAACGTTTCTTAAATGAAGTCAAACGATTTCACGAGAAAGTGCTACTGTAGGTAAGTCTCTTTATACAAAAAAAAAAAAAAACCCAATGTCAACTAGTTTTAGTTTTATCTTGATATAAGATGAATGACATTTGGTAAGATTTGATCAGGTTTTGCAGTTTGTGTTTTGCTCATCATTCATCCTAATGCCACCTTACCACCAGTAGGGGACAGTAAAGTGCCACCAGGGCCAGTAGACTTGTGTTCTCACAAACACATAAGCTGTTTCATTCTAAAGGCACCTCCAACACACCAAACTTTTCTCTGAAAATGTGTGTGTGTGTGTGTGTGTGTGTGTGTGTGTGTGTGCGCGCGAGTCTGTGTGTGTGTGTGTGTGTGTGTCTAGGGGTTCTGTTATTGCTTTCGCAGGTGAAAATACCTCTCTCTAATAAAACATCAGGTGTGAGTCCACCAATAGAGACGAGCAAGGGGGAGCAGTCGATCTGCATAACCTAATACATACGTCTCCGTCTCCGTCTCCACAGCGACGACCAATTACACTGACTCTAACGCTGTTTAGATTGACTGGACACGTCTCAATCAATGAGCCTAACAGACGATTGGTCATAAACACAACACTGTAAGAGACTTGTCCCTCCAACGGGCAATTTGATTGGACGGTTAAAAAAAAAACAAAAAAAAAACACAGTGGCGGCGTAGAGCTCTCGCACGTCTCTCCGGAGTCGTCCCTCTCTACCTTCTTCTCTTTTGTTTTCTTCCTTCCTTCATCCCTCGTTCAGGGGAGGTGTGAGGGTGAGGAGGGGAGGCAGATGACGAATCAGAGGGGGCTAATTTGACGAAGACGCGTCTCTGCTGGTGCCAAGGCTTGCCCTAAAACCAATTAAGAGGCCCAGGGAGAGGAGAGAGAGAAAGGGAGAGAGAGAAAGAGAGAGAGAGAGAGAGAGAGAGGGATGAAGAGAAGAGGGAAGAGGGAGGGGGAGAGAGGGATATACTGCTGCCTCATCGAATCCCATTAATCGAGTCCTTTCATCCCTCTATCCCTCCTTCTCCCTCTCCACCCCTGCCTCTTCCTCTCTCTCTCTCTATCCCTCCCTCTCTCTCCATCCTTCCTTCTCACTCTCTCTATCCCTGATGCCCAGACTCCTTCCAGGACTAATGTGTCAAACCCGATTTGCGCTGATCATTATTATTTTAGTGATGATTTCTTCCACTCATTTTACAATCTCTCTCTCTTTCTATCTCTCTCTATCATTCTCTCTCTCACTCTGTCTGTCTCTCTCTTTCAATCTATCTTTCTCACACTCTCCATCTTTCTCACTCATTCTCTCTCTCACTCACTCTGTCTCTCTCCCTCTCTTTCTCACTCTCTTGGCAACTTCATAGTTTAATTCCCTTGATGAGGTGGTTCAGGGGTAGGAGGGGAAGTGAGTGATTAGCGGATATTCCTCTTTCTTCATCCTTTCTTTCTTTCTTTCTTTCTTTCTTTCTTTCTTTCTCTCCTCCCTCCTTTTACACAATGTAGTCACACACACACGCCTGTCTAGTAGTTGAATCCGGCCTGTGGCCATGTCCCCATCCCACCCCATCTCTCTCTCCCGCTTGTTCCTGTCTACCTCTTCACTGGCCTGTAGGCTAATCATAAAGGCCAACAAATACATATCTAAAGAGACCCTATGCAACATTTTCATAGTCATAAAATCGCATAGAAATCATTGTGGCAACACTGAACAAGAGCTGGTGAAAGGGCAGTATGACCTAGCCTGGCACGCCCTCCCAGTGACGTAACTCCTTCGGCGTTGCTGTCGCTGGTCTGGTCAACAGCTAATCGGGAAGGATTTCTGAATTCCCCAAATCTGCGGAACTGCCCCCTTTGGTCGAGAACCAATCAACTTTGAGCAGCTCCAACGGCTCTGGGTAGAGGCGTGTTCAAGGCAGAGGAAAGAGTGTTGTTATTGGTTTGAACTCGGCAAACCGCTTTCTGACATCAACCAGTAGCAAGTCGTGGCACTTAAAGGAGGCGGGTCAACCAAGCGCTTGGAGAAACTGTGTAGGCACAGGCTCTTGGTGAGACTAAAGTCTCGCAGAGCCTTTCAAGTCGATGGCAATCAGGCTAAGTATGACCAGGATTTTCACAAATCAAATGCAGCAACCCTATTTCAAGCCCATAACCATTTCTGTCACCTTCAGCAATCATCTCCTCATTTGGGAGCCTGACTCCCAAACAAAAAAAACAACTGTGTGGAGTTTCTCAGAAAATACTGAAGGGAGGAGTGAGCTACTGTACCTCTCTCTGATGTGTTTTGCTTGATCGTTGCTAAAAATATAATGTAGCTTACGGCGAGACACGGCAGGTGAAAACATCGTTTTTGTGACCTCCGGTCAATTTCAATATTTTGTGCTAGTTTGCTACCTTAGCATGTATTCTACCACCCTACTACAACAATAAAGTCCGATTTGCACATTTAGGTGTTTATTTCATGACATTTTGTCTACTCGCGCCTATATATTTCTCCTAATTTTACCAAAAGTTCCCATTCTAAAGTGTCATGTACTACCGCGACCGTGATCCAAATCATATCATGTGTGATACCGTTGGAAAGCCCTTTTCCTCCTGAATGACGCTATGCAATCCAAATATGGACATTTCCTTTGTATTAGCAACCAATCGCGAAAGTTCAAAGGCGAGTCTAGGCTTAGAACGTATCCCATTGGCTGTGTTTCAAGGCTGTTTTCTCAAAACGAGTTTCTTCTCCCACTCTGAGAACATAATCTCCACTTCTGAAGCACTTACATGCGCCAAACTTTCCAGTCTTATGCCAAACTATATTTACAAGACTTTTACAGAGGGGTTTAAAAACTTGTAATACATTTTTTTCTTATGTTGATGTAAGTAATCAACTGGGGAAGTTTCATAGTGATATCTGCTAGTTAAAAAAATTACCCTATTCACCTGTAGTGTCTCGCCTTACCCGTATCGCAGACGTTCGCGGACATTCCCGGTTCAGAAAGTAAAATTCCTGGGGAACATAGGGGTGACCCCGGGAGTATGCTAAGCTAATGCTAAGTAATGCTAAAATTAGGCTAGGCTAACAATAGGCTAATTGTGGGTTCATAATACTTAGTTACTGTGAGCACCAGGCAAGAAGGGTATGAATCATCTTATCTAACTTACCTAACTCTGGAGACAAGGAGATGCAAATGAGCTCATTTTCCAAAACTTTACTGTGTTCTTTTAAAAGTGTTATGCTGAAACCTCGCACCTGTTGGGCTTGGGGAAGATGGAAGCGTTGGTGGGTTTGCGGATGAAGTACTCATCTGCATGGTGGCTGAGGCTCGAAAAAATCTCCTTTTTGGGCGGCTTCTCCAGCGACAGTGGGGTCTCCACTTTGGGCCGTAACATGCCCAGGTAGGGAGGGAGCAAGTGGATGAAGATCTAAAAGGGAACGAGAAAGAGAGAGAGAGAGAGAGAGAGAGAGAGAGAGAGAGAGAGATAGACAAATAGAGAAATTAAAGTTAGAAACAGTTAACGTTTTATCCAAAGCAAAACAGAGCTGCAACAAAGGGATTGGAAATAGAACCCGAGGTGGCAGATTGTCAATCGGCGACGTTAATACTGCTTCATCTCCCCCAGGTAGATAGATAGATAGATAGATCTCTCTCTCTCTCTCTCTATCAACTTCTTCCTCCCCTCTTGCTTTCTCTCTCTCCCTCTATCTTTCTTCCCCTCTCTCAACTTCTCTCTCCCTTTTGCCTTCCTTCTTTCCCTCTCCATTTCTCTCTCTGCCCCCTCTCTCTCTCTCTCTCTCTCTCTCTCTCTCTCTCACTTCAATTCAAATCAATTCAGTTGAGCTTTAATGGCATGACAAAAGCTTATCTTATAGTACATCTCTCTCTCTCACACACACACACTCACTTCCTGTCATTCTGTCCTGTCATATAAGGAGAAGGCAAAAGGCCTAGATGGATGATTTTGAACTATGCCAATTAGCCAAAACTACATACACACTACACCCAGTGCAGTGCTTCTGAATAAGCAGAGTACACACGTACACACACACACACACACACACACACACACACACACACACACCAAGGGCATGATGCAATATTCTGCATTTTGGGAGGTTTTCAAAATGAAATAGAATGTATCTATCACAATGTATCTTTCTATCTGCTGCTAAAAAAGCCCAAACAGTATACAATCTCTAACTCTCAGCCTGAGTCCACTTGGAGGGCTGAATGTTGCTTACTGTAGGTAGAGAGTGGCCTGCTTTGAGCTTCAATGCAAACTACTGTGTGTGTGTGTGTGTGTGTGTGTGTGTGACACTGGCAGAGACGGAGAGAGTGAGAGAAAATATTATTGTGTTAGGCAAATCAAGCCTGTCACTTCACTACAACATCACGACAAGACAGAGACTCAATCCATCCCAGAGCAGACAACGCCCCTGTTGATATCAAGCAGAGTGAACTCAAATACACTCCCTTTCACACACACAGACACACACACACACACACACACACACACACACACACACACACACACACACACACACACACACACACACACACACATCCTTCATGCATTGAGCAAATAGAGCATATTACTCTCTAGATGCCCTCTGAAATTCAATCTGATTGAATGGTCTAGGGAGGTGTGTGTGTGTTTGTGTGTGTGTTTGGTGCGGTGGGGCTGTTGGTAATGGAATGCTCAATGGTGAGTGTAGCAAAAGTAACATCAGTTGCTATCCGAGAGAGAGAGAGAGAGAGAGAGAGAGAGAGAGAGAGAGAGAGAGAGAGAGACAGAACAACAGAGCTATAGAAACAAATGTAAAAGAAAGGTTAGCTCTGAAATAGAAATTCCATCCACAACGGTACCTGACGACACTTATCACCAGATTACAGATCTTAGAGT
Organism: Sardina pilchardus; assembly: GCF_963854185.1. Lineage (NCBI taxonomy): Eukaryota > Metazoa > Chordata > Actinopteri > Clupeiformes > Clupeidae > Sardina > Sardina pilchardus. Next base: position 20,786,945 of record NC_085009.1, read on the forward strand.
AGTACTGTAGTGTGTACTGAGTTCTGATGTCGCTTTCTCTCTCCTTCCCTCTCTCTTTCTCTCCCTCCCCTGTCCTATCCCTCTCTCTCCTTCTCCCTTTCTCTCTCTCGCCTTCCATCTCTCTCAACTTCTCTCTCCCTTCTCTTGCTTTCTCTCTCTCTGCCACCCCTCTCTGCCTCCTTCTCTCTCTCTCTCTCTCTCTCTCTCTCTCTCTCTCTCTCTGTCTCGTCCCTCTCTCCCTCTCTCTCTCCTCAGTAATGATGGAGTGTTTGATGTTGCCTTCCATGTGCAAGTTCAGGTGTACAGTAACGGTAGAGTTCTCTCCCTCTCTCCTTTTCTCTCTCCCTCCATCCCTCTCTCTCCCTCCTTCCCCCTCTCTCTCAACCCCCCCCCTCTCTCTCTCACATACCCTCTCTTTTTTTGCTCTCCGATATTAAACCGGGAAGCATTATATCCGAAGCAGCATCAGACTCCAGAAAATGATTAAAATATAAACTATTCCACTGCGGTTGACCTGCAGTACAAATCTCACATATTCTGAGCGTTTCTCATTCTTATTCATCCCTCTTTATCTTGCTTCTTTCTTTTCCTCCTCTTTCTCTTCATTCTCTCAATACTGCAGCCCTTAACCTTAAATCAGATGCACTTAAATCAGCCTTTCTATTCTGCAATGCTGATCTGCAG
>NC_085009.1:20797628-20822628 GCF_963854185.1 Sardina pilchardus
TAATGTACCATTTATTCCAGATTGATTGGGTCAGGTGGAGCTTGAAAATTCCCAAATTCCAAAGTAGGGGATGACAGAAGAAGTTTAAGAACCACTGCCTTAAAGGGAATCTTGAGGTAGCTAGCGCCATTCACATTAGCTGTATGTGATGGGATGATCACGTGATGGGTTTTTCCAGAAGTAATGAACATAATGTAAACTTACCAAGTTCATGATGACAATTGTGTTCATCTCCTCATCTTTCATGTTCTGTATAACAAACACGCACACACACATAAACACATACACACACACACACACACACACACACACACACACACACACACACACACACACACACACACATACACACACACACACAGAGAGACACAGAGAGAGAGAGAGACACAGTAATGAGGAAAGTGCAAATATTTTTGTACATACCAGCTTAAAGCAACATAATAATTCTGTTTGTGAAATTCTGTTTGTGATATTCATTCATATTTGCAAACTGGAGATTAACACCAGTGCAAAACATTACCATTTTGTTTATTATTTATCTGCTTCCCTGTATAGCCTGTGAGCAGAGAATGCGTGTACTTACTAAGTACTTACTGCTTGTATTAATTAATACCAGTTTGTGCCTCTAAATACTATGTAGGCAAAATAGCATATGACAGAGGAGGACATGAATACATTGGCTTTGGGTCTTAATCAGAAATGAGGTCAGGTCATATTTCTGTGTTACACTAACCACAGAGAATGCAACACACTGTCTCTACCAGTTAACTGTGCATAATGAAATTTGCAAAATAGTATTAATTATGTACCAATACATACAGCGGGAATACTATCCGAAGCACTGTTCTGTTCAAAACAATTCACCCGTAAATTCAAAATGATTACACAGATTAGGGTTTGGTTTCGGCTACTGGTACTGAGAGCTATTCGTGTTTATCTGTAAAATGAGAGCCCTGTGTCTTGCTCACAATAGACATCTCTGAACACATTTACATGTTGCAAATGGCAGGCTGTCAAGTACATTCATTCTGTTTATGTTGACTTAGCAGATGGCTTTATACAAAGCGACTTACAACAATGCTAAACTAAAGCAACAATAATCTATTCCCAAAGGAGTAATTACATTAGGCCTTTGCCACTCAAATCAGAGGCATCCAAATGGCAACAGAACAGATACAGACACTATAACTGCATCTGATGATGCTGTAAAGTAAACAAACACCACTACACTTTTATCTGATGAGGTGGCATCAGGAATCTCGTGTGGGTTAAGTGAGGGGCAGACTAGGCTGGCATGCAACAGGTGGCACAGGCTCCGAGAAGACAGTGGGGGGAGGGGGGGCCATTGTGAGCCATTTTGAGAAGGCTACTCTCTCATGTGGATGCAATGGAATGGGAATGTGTTTGGAATTCGTTTTCTTATGTATGAAACTGTGAATGTGTGTATGTGTGTGTGTGTGTGTGTGTGTGTGTGTGTGTGTGTGTGTGTGTGTTTGTGTGTGTGTGTGTGTGTGTGTGAGAGAGAGAGAGAGAGAGAAAGAGACTGTGTGTGGGTAAGTTTATTGGTGTTGGATTGGTGTGAGATAATGAGGTTTTTGGCATGTATACTGTAACTTTGTACAGACGTGTAAGTGTGTGTCTGTGTGTGTGTGTGTGTGTGTGTGAGAGAGAGAGAGTTAGTGTGTGTATTTGTGTGTGTTTGTGTGTGTGTGTGTGTGACGATGTGCCGCCTCAGCAGCACATCACACTATTATTTTGGAGTTTTGTTTAATTATTGATGTGTTTAATGTCAATGTCCTGTATTATTTGCCTCGTGTTCATGTTATTGGGTACGTTCCTTGGCGCGCGAGGAAATTGCTTAATGTGTGAGCATGGTTGGGGTTGATGTAAGCTAGGGTAAATGTGTGTGATGTTTGTGACTGATGTAGATGTCCGCCAGGTAGGGGCGGTGTGCCCTTTTATGGGTGTTTAGACTTCGCCGGTGTTGGCGGAAGTAATTAATTGATTGGCCATTTAAATGCTAGCTTTCCTCTGTGTAGGGGTTCGTTTTTGCGAAGTGCTTTGAGATGCGCGGTAAGAGGCTGCTGTGAGCCTTGCGTGTAGGTCTGCTTATGAGACCTGAACTTTAGTGTTTGTTAAATGTTTGTTTGTCAATCTTTTTTCATCTCACGTCGGGTGCGACCGATCGGAACCATGGACTACATTTTGATTATGTTTTCACGTTGTAAATAAAAACACCGTGGGCCCTCTTAAACCTGCTGTCTCGGCCTGATTCCTCCTACACCACTTGGCTATCTTACCACATTTGGTGGCAGCGGTGGGATCCAGTGGCCGTGGAGAAAATACCATCGAAATCGGTTGAGCTTCAGGTGAGGGTAGCCTATTATTTTTTCCGTCGTTTCGTTGCGTAAGTTATTTTTCCTTTTGGTGACCATGGATGGCGGTATCAAGAGAGCAGCCGCAGCCGAATACCTGTGGCAATGGCTACACTTGGAGGACGACCGGGAAGAAGCAACTCCTATCCTCGGGGAGGCTCTGGGAGGTAATTTCTCTGAGCTTTGGCCTTGCTGGCGGGAGCTACACCCGGCGGGGTCGCTGCTGGAGGCCCGTTTTGAGTCTACAGGGCCCATAGAGGGCCATACATTGGCTTCAGATGCTATCGGGGTCTACCTCGATGGTGCGGAGCCTATTGAGGTTCCAGACCTTCTGTTCGGGACTACTGCAGAGGACCAACTCGGCGACATGGCGGTGGAACAGGTGTCGGGGAACACCCCGTCAATGGCACCTAAACCTCCGCAGAGAGTTAAGCGGAAAAGGCGCATTTCAAGCAAGCGGCGACGGAGGAGACGCAAGCATTCTCCTTCAAAATCGGCGAAGCCGTTTGACGAAGTAAGGGCTCCTTTGGCATCCCAAAGAAATGTGGGGCTGCTAAATCTTCGAATTCCGCTTCAGACAATATTCCCATCTTCTAATGGACTATTGGACTCTGGTTTTGTTCCCATTGCTAGAATCGTAAGCCATGCTCGAAACGTAGGCTAGGCTATATGATGTGTATTCAATGGCGTGTTTATTTCTGTGTATGTGGTCTACTTTGTACCTTCCTGTCCATTTTTAAGTGTACCTGCTACCCCGGATTTTGCCTGTCCGAGGCGGGCCAATATTTCCTGATTGGGCTTAGCTTTTCTTTAGGACTTCCGCGCTTCTAGTGCGGGAGGTTGTGTGACTGCGGCGTCTTAGGGACGCTTGGTCATAAGGTGGGGGGTATGTGACGATGTGCCGCCTCAGCAGCACATCACACTATTATTTTGGAGTTTTGTTTAATTATTGATGTGTTTAATGTCAATGTCCTGTATTATTTGCCTCGTGTTCATGTTATTGGGTACGTTCCTTGGCGCGCGAGGAAATTGCTTAATGTGTGAGCATGGTTGGGGTTGATGTAAGCTAGGGTAAATGTGTGTGATGTTTGTGACTGATGTAGATGTCCGCCAGGTAGGGGCGGTGTGCCCTTTTATGGGTGTTTAGACTTCGCCGGTGTTGGCGGAAGTAATTAATTGATTGGCCATTTAAATGCTAGCTTTCCTCTGTGTAGGGGTTCGTTTTTGCGAAGTGCTTTGAGATGCGCGGTAAGAGGCTGCTGTGAGCCTTGCGTGTAGGTCTGCTTATGAGACCTGAACTTTAGTGTTTGTTAAATGTTTGTTTGTCAATCTTTTTTCATCTCACGTCGGGTGCGACCGATCGGAACCATGGACTACATTTTGATTATGTTTTCACGTTGTAAATAAAAACACCGTGGGCCCTCTTAAACCTGCTGTCTCGGCCTGATTCCTCCTACACCACTTGGCTATCTTACCACAGTGTGTGTGTGTGTGTGTGTGTGTGTGTGTGTGTATATCTGAGTGTGTGTGTGTGTGTGTGTGTGTGTGTGTGTGTGTGTGTGTATGCATGTGTATGAACGTGTGTGTGTGTGTGTGTGTGTGTGTGTGTGTGTGTGTACGTGTAGTGAAAAGAGGGTTGGGGCTGAGCACTGAGTGATTGTTTAACCAGGGCACTGCCACGCCTGGCTATTTAAAACCAGTTCAGGAATGCAAGCAGGACAGCTGGCTTGGTCCCCCGGCCCAGCAGAGAAATGACGCCCTGCTCTGGGAAGAACAGAGGAGACAACACACACACACACACACACACACACACACACACACACACACACACACACGCTCATACACATACACACACACACACACCCACACACACACTCAGAGAAATGACGCCCAGATCTAAGGAAAACAGAGACAGTCCTTTAAAACAAATGCTCAGTGCAAACACACAGCAGTGTTGAGGTTGAGGTGGAGGTGAGGGTGGGCAGAGTTGCCAATAGCTGAACATTATAGGCGTGCGGAACCTGACTTGGTGACGGAACACAGAATGGATCTGATTTCAAAAGGGTTCCGCTTCCGCTTCCAGAACGCTGGCAGACTAGAACCCATGTGACTTCCTCTGTAATGTAGACGTGACCTTGATCGGAGTTTACTGTCGGTGTGTGTGTGTGTGTGTGTGTGTGTGTGTGTGTGTGTGTGTGTGTGTGTGTGTCTGTGTGTGTGTCTGTGTGTGCAAGCATATAAGCGTATGTGCATTAGTTACTTGGAACTTAAAGGAGAGTGACAAGGATACTTTGACCTGGTGCGAGCCAGCGTGTATGTGTGTAAGCGTATGTGTGTGTGTGTGTGTGTGTGTGTGTGTGTGTGTGTGTGTGTGTGTGTGTGTGTGTGTGTGTGTGTGTGTGTGTGTGTGTGTGTGTAGGAGAGAGTGGAAAGTGACACTGCCACACTAATTTCAGACGTGTATTCCTGGCATATACAGCACATCCGGTAGATTAATGCCTCCCAGCCTGACTGAGTCAGAAGTCAAGTCAACAGTCATCGAGCGAGCGCCTTCCCGCTTAGAATTATCAGAAAATGAAGGAGGGCAGTGGAAGCTACTAAACTGCCACACACACACACACACACACACACACACACACACACACACATAGAGAAAACCCAAGAGGGTCTGAACAAGTGTAATTTGGAGAAACATTATTTACAAGAGATAGTATGACACACAGAATTTAGAAAGTCGCTGTTTTTTACATTTAATGAGGATTCCTAGAGAACTATACTGTAGCTCTGAATTCAGAAAATAACACTTGCTCAGAGGAAATCATTAAATGATCATATCTCATTAAAATGTTTATTCCGAGTCACTAAGTCCTAAGCATGCATACAGTATGTACCACCAATAGTGTTAGATGCATATGCAGCTCAGTATGTGTATGTGTGTGTGTGTGTGTGTGTGTATGCGTGCGTGCGTGTGTGAGTGTGGATGTGTGTGCGTGTGTCTGTGTGCACACGTGTCATTGTACATTGTAGAATGAATAGAATTGATAGAATCAATCACTACCTGGATCGTGATCAACTTGACACGCGTGCCTGCGTGTGTGTTTGTGCGTGTGTGTGTGTGTGTGCATGCTGGGCTCATACCAAGGCAACGAATGATCCTAGAACCATGCCGATCCGAACCACCACCTTCTGATCCGGTCGCTCTGCTGGCCGCACCTTGAGGTTGTACCCCGTAAAGACCTGCTTCATCAGGGTATTCTCCGCCTCAGAAGCCCCTGTTGGTGGAACACACAGACTTACTGTAAACCCAATTCACACCAAAGATTCCCCGACGCGACGTGACTGAGTTGCAGCAGTGTGAATTAGAAGTTGCACGTAGTTGCAAGCCGCCGCAAGCCGTCGCAGAGCATTAAACACGTTGAGTCGAGGTCGCAAGTTTTTTTTTTTTTTTAAGTATATTTTTTGGGCTTTTATGCCTGTAATGATAGGATAGTGAAGAGAGTCAGGAAGTGAATGGGAGAGAGCACTGGGGTGGGATCCGGAAAGGACCACGGGGCGGGAATCGAACCCGGGTCGCCGGCGTGCGGTGCAGGTGCCCCAGGCAGTCGCTCCACTGCCGGGGCCTACAGTCGCAAGGTTTTAGAACGTCGCGGCTCGTCTCGTCGGGAATCTTTGGTCTGAACCCTACTTTAGACTTAGACTTAGAAAACTTGAATGTCCCCGAAAGGCAATTTGTTTTGCAGTATAGGCATGTTTGTTAACACATAATCCACAACACAAACATTGAACCAGGCATCTAATCACATACTGTAAACACACATCAATACATAGAATACAGTAAAAACAAAATGAACATTGCACTTCCCTAAGGCCTGATGTCATAAGTAAATACAACTACAAACCAAAAACTACTGCACATTCTACTTCATCAGTTCATGTCTCCTTACTTGTGCTTCTTGCAAATGACTATTACAGTAAATGCAGAGGTGGACATTCCAGGTTCAGAAAGTGAAAGTCCTGCCAAGTATTTAATCCAACCGTTTAGTGAACCAGCTCACGCAATTAGCAGCCAGTTAGATCAAATCACTAGTGTTATCCCACGTGTTAAGTACACTGATACAAAACATATATGGCAGGACTTTTACTTTCTGTCCACCTCTGATTAAATGCATTAAATGAAGCTTGCATCGACTTCACATTGTTTTTTGTTTGTTTTGTTTTGTTTTGTTTTGTTTTTGTAGTCAAATAAAGATGGTTGCTTTTTTGATTTTGTTTCATGGTGAGTTATGTGATCAAGTGAAGGCCAGGTCAGGTGAACACATTTCACCATTGGTCCACACAGGCTATGCAATATGTTGTTGACCATCACCTAAAAATCTCCTTGTCAGTCTTAAAGAATTGCCCTCTATTGTTTTGTTTACTGCGCACCAACAGGTAACCATGTAATATGTTGTTACCTGGTTACTCATTTCAATCATGGTTTGCTGATTGGGTGAGATTTCTGTTTGGACCCACCCTGGACATCACACTTAGAGAAAGTTAATTTGGTAGTCATGTAGTACATGTTCTACTTAGATCTATCTGGCAGCTATAACTCAAACGCTATCTGAATGAGGTCTACAACGTCAGTCAGTTTGGAGAGCATAGGTTCCAAGAAGCGGGTGGAATGAGGCCTTGAATGTGCAGAGAAGGGTGCCACAGCATTGACGCCATTATTCTCCTGTCTGGGTAACGGATATTTTTATGCATAACTCCTGTTTTTCTGCTTCCGGAAGGTTAAGAGCATTTATAACCGGCAGGTCTGGCGGTGTCACATTTATCAAGTCTCACCAGCGCGGCGGCCCTCCGGGATCCCAGCTCTGACAAGAACAAATGACAGCGATCACCTCGTGCGCCACCTCCATTAGCAACGACTGGAACAGCCGGTAACGGCGCATCAACATTTCAGGTGCCTCTTCCCTTTGGACTAACCGAGGTTACGTGCCAACCTAACTGGTAATGTGTGCCTCCTAGGCGCACTTAAAATGTAACTCTACTTCTAAGAAAAGGGTGATGCGCAAACCAAGATTGACTAAATGAATGTTTTCAAAATAACCAACGTTGAAAGGTACCTAAAGGTATGCCTGTCGCTTCTTCCTGTTAAGAATTCTCCCAACACGGCAAACTAAATGAGGCCTTACGGAGATGCGCCATCTGCCACGGTTTCACCGGAGTTCTCCCGTAGTCTCCCCACAAGAAGTAACAAGTAATTACCGTCATTAACCTTTCACAGACGTTTTTAAATTACCTCCGCGTTCCGACGTGCAATGTAGCAGCTCTGTTTGTGTCACTGTTTCTAGGCGCTTTTAAAAGAAGGGAAAAACAGACTACACTGTTCCAAACATATTTTGGAATGTGAGTTAGTAGCCTATCTCAACTTAAATTACTCAGGCCTAATGACACACATTCCATCCTCGTTCTGACTCTAACGCAAGAGTCAAAACACTCAGATAATAAAGTTTTACTTATCGTTTTTCAACAGTCTATGGAGACACTGTCAGTTTAATGAAACTGTTAGCAAAGCAAGACAAGGCTTCGGTTCCGTTATGCACTTTGTTGACAACTTACCTCCAAGACAACAGAGACCACACAAGAAGCAGACGACGAGGAATACATCCGACGCCTTCATGACGACCCACAAATCTTTCGATTTTACTCCACAAAAACGTGTATTTTGTGATGGTCCGCTGTGTGTTAAAGCTTATAGTATTGTTTAGAGTCAAATGGTACGCTACCGATCATCCGCGAGAGGCCACGGCTCCTGCTGTGCGCTCGGGTTACAGTCTCGCGGGTGGACAGATGGAGAGAGGTCGGCGCGCGCCTCGCGCAGACGGGACAAATGTCTGCCGTCAGCTGCGGAGATAATGTCAAACTTTTGTGTGGAAAACATAGAACTCGTTTTTATTCGGGAGACATAATAATAAAAATCAACGTCGCCTTCTAACAGTCAGTGAGTGGCTTGCCATAAATGTAAACCACGGCAAGTCTAAACGCTAGGGTGATATTAAATTACAGGGATTTATGAGTGGGCGTCAGAGTTTTCCTCGCTGTGAATTCAAGAGTATTGATTATCACCAGACGTTGAAAATGAGCAAGTTTGTGAATAGCCTGTCAATGGCAATGTATTGAAGCAAGTAGCCTACTAATTCAGCCTGTTAACCATTAATAATGTCTACCTGTCAAATTTTCAATTGACACCAATTTGGATGTTCTTTGTTTTTAAATTATTTAGCAGTTGTACCTGCCTAATTCAGATGTGTAGGTCTATCAATTAAAAAGCAATATACTGCATAGGTGTATAAAAATAAGTTGTTTTACAAAACACATATTTGAAGTTGTTTTATTGGTTTGTAGTTGATATTTTTCATGATATGTTTGTGTATTTTGAGAGAATGTGTATTCATTTTTACTAAAGAGTGTGCTTGTTCTACTAAATTGTGCTTTCATTTGATGTTTTTGTCAAATAAATGCAGGATTTAGTCAAATAAGTGCACAAATAAGTCAAAAGAGGGCACTGTACAATAAAAAATAAGCTCGCAATTTATGAAATTTGGCACACAATCTACAAATATGAGTGCAGAAACTGGTAAATGAGCACATATTCTTTGGAATCCATAAAAAGTCTTGCAATGACACCTTCCGGGCTCATATAGGTTTGGAGTTCTGCCAGGTTCATGATGTGACGAGTGTTTTGGACTTGGAGCCCACCAGTGCAGTGCAGTGCTTTCCAAATGCCCTCACTAAGAGTTATTAATACAAATTATTCATGGCTATCTCAAAAATTAAAGTAAAATATGACTGGAGTTTTTTTTTTTTTTAAAGCTGTGATTTATGCCGATGCTGAAGTCCTCCGACTCGTTTTAGGACTTTGGACAGAGGAGGGCGGACACAGGCTAAATTGCTGCTGCTCACATACGCTGTCACTGTCAAAATAAAGTTGCAAGGAAAACGTCCACACATAATGAGGAGCTCTGGCAGATATTCAATCGCATATACACGGTCTGAGGCTGTGCTGGAGCCGAGACTCATTGCTGGAGGGTTTGACGAGCTGAGTCTGAGGGCATAGGCTACTGCAGTGGTTCTCAAAGTGGGGTCCATGACCCATAGCCAAGGGGTCCGTGAAATAATTTGCTTGAATTTCTAAAGTTAACATTTTAAAAAGATGATGCTCTTTTCACAAGCAAATTGTGTCTATTTGGTCCTACCCACATTAATTTGGGATAGTGGACCCGGCCACAACTTCAGAGAATACGAATGGTAAACTGTTACGGTTACAAGGGGGTCCTCGGAAAATGTTATCCCCTAAAAGGGGTCCTGTGGAACCAAAAACATTGAGAACCCCTGGGCTACTGCATCAGCATCAGCATCTGAACCTACCCCTCTCTCTCTCCACCCACGCCAAAGGATGCTCCTCCATGCTGTCTGATGGATTTATGCTTTGTGCCTTCATTGGCATTATTCGCCATCGTCTGGGCTCATTTGATTATAGTTATAGAAAACTAACCATGAAAAATTAACGTGACAGTTTTCAAACCTACTGTAACTCCTGTTCTGCGCTTCTGTGGACATTCATGCAGAATACTCCCAGTTTATTGTATTAATTACTGAATGTGTGACAGCAACATAAGTCTTGGTCTGATTATTTGAGTCATTTCTGGAATACGGAGAGAATAATGAAGTCATTTAGGCTCTTGTGTAAGGTTACAATAGCAGAACAGATAAGAAGAATAAGAAGACAAATAAACAAACAAACACACAAAAGACCAGCCTCTTTTTTTACAATCATACAAATATATTAGTTTTATTCAATAATATCTAATAATATGTCTCCCTCAGACTGTGTAAGTTATTATAGAAATAAATACTGATCATATTTCAAATGCAGAGGCAGGGAGCTTGGAGGAATAGTTTGTAAGAGTAGATACTAAATATTGATTAGGAGTCACTTTTTTATTTTTATGTGTCCAGTAAATGTTGGTGCATGCATGTTTTTTTCTCCTTCCGACTTTCCGTAGCTCCATCCGTCTTTCTGTCTGATGTCTGTTTTTATTCCATCCTTGTCTTCCCCAGCTGCACGTCTTGTCGTCGTCGTCGTTGTGTTTTCTCCTTCAGATGGTGTTCAGGTGGCCCTAGATGGCGACTGACCCGTGTGAGGGAGAGAGAACCCGGGTCGGGGTGCCAGGTCCGGGCCAGATCAGAGCCGCATGTAGACCAGACCCAGGCCCAAAGTCAGCTGCCATAAGGGTGTTGCTATGTAGGTGTATGACACGATGAAGCAAGCCCTGTCTCATGTCCCGGGTGGAGATTTAAGTCCCGTTTGCTTTTTTTTTTTCTCTTTTTTTTTAAATCAGTGGTACAAAAATAGTGTCATTGTGGCTTCGGCTGGAAGACTGCTTTGTCCTTTCTTTGTCCGCAAGACAAGACAAATAAAAGGGTGCTGTGGAGATTCTCTCTCTTGTTGTTGTTTTTGGAAGACTTTGTTACAATAACTTGGATCATCCATGCAGTACAAAAAGTTGAGGGGGCTGCCTATACAAAGTCGACCCCTTGCCATAGAGTATATCACACACATGGTTATAGGTGTGTGTTTGTGTGTGAGTGAGTGAGTGTGTGTGTGTGTGTGTGTGTGTGTGTGTGTGTGTGTGTGTGTGTGTTTGTGTGTGAATGTTTGTGTGTGTGTGTCTTTGTTTGTGTCTGTACGCATGTGTGTCTGTGCAGTCCACAAATCTGCAGGAGATCCTAGGAGGTTCACAGGTATTTGACTCCCATACCCCACCCCCCTCCCCTCCATTGCTGAAAAATGGTTCAGTCTGCCTTTTGATTGACAGCCCTTAGATTTGAGATGCCAATGGAGAGAATAGCCCCACTGGTACCAGCCACTGGCCCAAGTTTCTGTAGTCTGTTTGTTTGTTTGTTTTGTTTTGTTTTCATTTGTTTAATGATTCCCCCCAACCCCCAAAATTGTCCCCAGTATGATCCTCATGTTCAAACTTGCATTGATGGCCAGAAAATCACAGCATTTTTGACACCTCTCTGATAAGAGTAGCTGTGTGATCCCTTTTTGGGAGAGCTGGTAGCCTTGTCCCACCCTTAACCAAGCCCCCGCTCCCCTCCCCTCCCCTCCGCTCCGCTCCCACCCCACACAGTCTAATGCTCCAGTGCAAATAAACTGACATAATGGGGAAACAGCCTTAACACAAAACATGGACTCAGCAGTCAAGTCTCCATTGTGCAGCCCTTCACAACAGTCACAGTGGCCTCCAACAGTTGGCGACAGATGAGCCCCATGACATAAGGCAACCATCAACAACCGACTCACCCACCTGCCTGCCCACCCCCTCCCAGCATAAGACAGCACATGGCCCTTTCATTATTATTATTATTATTATTATTATTAATAAAGACAGAGGAGCTGTGTAGCTAGTGGCTACACTGTCTTTAATTGGATAACCTCTTGGCCAGCACCTCTGCTTGGCTGTGCATTCTCCCTCCTTGCTTTTTCAATATACAGTATACTTTACTTTCTCAATATATATACTTTTTCAATATATACTTATTCAATATATACTTTTTTTTAACATGGCCAACCACCAGAGCAGTCACACAGCAGCAGGAGTGGTGCTAAGCCCACAGAAGGATGGCAGCTGACTGCAGGAAGGACCTGACCTTGGTCTGGGTCGTGCAGTGACACGATTCATCAGTCAACTGTCAAAAATGACAAAAGTCTAAGAAAAACAAATAAATATATAGGGTGACGATGCTTGAAAGTGGCTGTAATTCCTATATGGTTAGGTTAGTGAAATGCTTTTGTTGAACTCCTTAAATTAAAGCAGGTAGACTTTGACTTTCAAACACATTTTGATTGTTTTTTTGTTTCAGATACAATCTGGTGATGCACTTGAGGGATGAGGCAATATCACCAAAAATGTTTCTCTGTCCCAAATACTTGTGGACCTGACTGTGTCTAGCTCAGATCTGGCCCAGATTTGGCCTGAGCCTGGGCCGGACCCAGCACAGGCCTGGCTCTAGAGTCAGCTGTTCGGATCCCTGCATGGCAACTCTCCTCAGAAAGGTCACCTTAGAGAGAGCGAGAGAGAGAGAGACAGAGGGAGAGAGAGAGAGAGAGAAGCGCTGTTTGATCATTGCTGCAGAAGCAGCCTCGTGTGTGGGCTTGTGTGTAACACAGCGGGAGCAGGAGAAGGTGTGTGTGTGTGTGGGTGCGTGTGTGTGTGTGTGTGTGGGGGGGGGGGGTATACAGGAGGGGACGGTGTGGGGGGCAGTGACATTCACAACAGGGGCTTTTACGCACAACCTGTCCTCTACAAAACCCCCGACCATCACCAGCTCCCATTTGAATATTAGAATAGCTGAGTGAAGGGCTCGCTCGCTCGCTTCTGTCGAGACACACGAGGGAGGTGGAGGCTGTTTCTCTCTCTTTTCTCTCTTTCTTTTTTCTCTCTGTCTGTCTCTTGCTCCCTCTCTTCCTCTTCTCTTTTCATTTCTTCTCTGCCTCCTCTGCTGCATTGCAGATGTGGGGGGGTGGGGGGGCACGACACCTCAAAGTGATGCACACAACAGCAGTTCACTCCAAAAAAAGAGAAAATAACAAAAAAGAAAAAAAGAAAAAAAAATCCGGAAAAAAAGCAAATATTTTTTTTATGAATAATAATGTCAACACACACACACACACACACACACCCTAAACACACACACACACACACACACATCCTAATATAAGGTTATTGTAGAATTTGAGCACACTTGAGTACAAAATAAATGACTCGATACATCACACAACTGTATGCCACTGCTCTTTACCCGATAGCAATTGCATGAGTTTGCATTTTGTTAGATATAGGCCCACCATAACATTGCAGACACAGACACACACACACACATACTCCACCCATATAAAGCATGTGACTCACAGAACACACAACCATGGACAAGAGGACACCAAACAATATGGCTTGTGTCTTAAACATGTACAATGATATCCACAACCATATAGGATAGGGTCTTCCCCACTCCCTCTCCCTCTACCCTCTTACATCTCTCCCTCCTTCCTTCTCACTCTTGCTCTACATCTCTCTGCCTCTCTCTCTCTATCCCTCGCTTCCCCTCCCTCCCTGTCCGAGAGGACTCCAGCTGTCCCACGATGCATTTCTCCCTGGCTCAGCAACCAGGAAGTCCTCTGAGAGAAGAGGCATGGATGCAGCTGAGCGCCCAAGGGAGATGATAGCTGCTTTCAAAACGCCATCACTTAACCCTGCTTAATATCCATTAGTGCTGTGTCTGATAGACACTATGCACAACACAAACACACACAGACACAGACACACACACACACACACACACACACACACACAAGCAAAAGCACATAGACACAGACATACTTGCACACACATACACACAAGCACACAGACATAGACACACATACACAAGCATACAGGCAAAAGCATCTAGACAAAGACATACACATAAACACACAGACACACACAAAAGCACATAGACACAAACAGACATGCACACACACATAAGCGCACACAGGCAAAAGCATAAACACACAAATACACACACAGAAGCACATACGTAGACACACACACACACACACACACACACACACACACACACACACACAGAATGGAGAGTGAGTGGATTGTGATGATGCATAATATGCTGAATGTGATAAAAAGTGACCAGTGCAGGTGAGTCTCACCTCGACCCGCTGTCTGTCATATCTCTGTGTGTGTGTGTGTGTGTGTGTGTGTGTCCTTATTGCATTTGATGTGAGTGGGTGGCAGTGAGAGAGACACTAAGGTGAAGTGTTTTAGCTCAACACCCAGGTACAGGCCTCTCTGACCAGACAGTGAGCACGACAGTAGACAACGGCAACTCACAGCAAAAGCAAAACCTCTCGTCTATCCGAGGGAAAACTATCAAAACCGAAAGCCCATGCTGTCAAAACTGACAAAGAAGATATAACAGCATATTTTTTCAAAAGGTCAAACAAACAGCACAGCACACTGGTGCAGTAAAATACTTTTGAAAGACACGCTAGATATCTCATAAATGCCCTGCTCAATATCCATGAAAGTATTTCCTCTGCTCTTTCATACAGTAATATCCTCCTAAACCTTTATGGATTTTTTATTTCTTAACATTCCTATAGTATAGACCCACAAGTCTCCCCTGGCTTGAGTTTGCCATCATAATAACAAGCAGCGGAATATGTTAGAGGAGAGGAAGGAGGGCAGGACTGAATCTGTGATGGATTTCATGGAGATGCATACACACACACACACACACAGACTCACTCACTAACACACACACACACACACACACAAACAAACACAAGTGCGTGGATTGACAAAAATACAGACACACATGCAAGAACACGCACATGGTTTGACTCAGAGGCATACACACACACACACACACACACACAGACCACAGACACACACACAAACACACACACACACACACACACACACATACTGTACACAAATACACAGACTGTGTGCTCATTCAGAGATGTGAAAATGTCCGCCTTGGTACAACATCAAGGACCAAGGTACATTACATCAGGAGCATACTGCTGCAGTCACATCGCGTGTTTATCACTATGATGGCAATAATCGTACGCCATTGTTTTGCGTCCCCAAGGCACATGAGCCTGGGTGTCTGGAAGACATGAGTGACGAGAGTAGGAACTGGTTTTAGATGAGTGTTTTCTCTCAGAAAATTCACAGGACTCTGGACCGCTTGCAAAGCACACAGAGTCAAAGTCACAGACTGCAGATGTGGACTGAATTGCTCGCTTTTGAGAAGAAGCTGGAGTGAATAGACACTACAGTCTGAAGAGGGGTCAGACAGTCTGTGTTAAAGGTGAACCATGCACGTTTTTTTTAAGCTCAATTTGCTTTAACTAATCAGCTTCGGAGTCATTGGAATGATTATTTGACTTGTTTCGGGTTGAATGACAGCTGTCTCGCTTCCCCCGAGCGCCTCTGAGCGGAAACAGACAGAAAGTCTCCGGCCTTGCGATCATGCTCATGAAAAGGCAGACTGACCAATTGAGGAGTGTTGTAAAATATACACGCTAAAGCTGTAGGGGAAGCTCTGCAGAGAAGTGTAAAACAAGCCAAAAGCAAAAGCGAAGCCGCCGATGAAATCGTTTCCCTTTAAACAACACTTAATGTACACACACACACACACACACACACACACACACACACACAGCAGGAATCACAGCAAAGACACACCCAAAACACACTAATGAGGCTGCCTGAATATTACATTCACACAGCTGTTCTGGTACCTTTGGCCTGTCTAGATCAGAGCCTCGCCATATCTGGGCCAGGTGTCTCACGTTATGGTGAGTGTGATGGATCACAGATTACAGAACAAGAATATTGCACCAGTTAAATCAACAGTGGGCAAGCTACGCTAATGCTAACATCATTTGGCTTTAGTGGAACGAAAGACGCTTCATCTTACAACATCTTACGGGCAGGCTGCGCTAGGCATGTAACTGAAGCGACATGCACTGCTCTTGATATGAGCGCAAAAAAAAGAAACGAAAAAAAAAAAAATCAAATCATAACGTGCAGTTAAGGAATCGAAGAACGATGGAGAGCAATCAATTCATTTTAGTATTCCCATTCCTGGGAAATGAACAAACAAACACACACATGCACACACACACACACACACACACACACACACACACACACACACACACACACACACACACACACACAGTCACACACAAGGTAATAAGTAATTACGAGATCTAAAGTCGTGCTTAGTGCTTTGGAGTCTATTGCAAATCATTCCCCTGGCCTTTGCAGATACTGTACGAAACTAAGATAGAGGGAATCACGTCGGTCTCCCACAGATACCGAGAACTTAAAGACCCAAGACAAAGTGAGGGGAGCATCTATCTCTTCGCCTCTCCGCTAATTGGAGTGCTGAAGATTTAGCATGACCGCTAACAGGAAGTAGCGGGTCAGATTTGTAAAGTTAATAGGAGGAACGAGCTGCCCTAAGCACACCCCCCACCACCCTCTAACCCGCCCCCCCCCCCCTTCAACTCCCCACCCACCCCTGCGAGGAGAAATACATCAAAAACCAAAGACCAATTTAGCAGCTTAATAGAAGTCATTAGTCTGGTTGTAGGGTGGTGGTGTTAATCACTCTACAGTCGTGGCCTTGGAGACCTCCATTTTTTCCCCTCCATCCCTTTCCTTCTTTCTTTCTTTCACTTTTTCTATCCTTCCTTTTTCTTTTCTTTTTTTTTTGTTTTTCAGCATCCCTCCTTTACCCCTGTAGGGGCTGTACAATCAGGCATCAACTGAAGGAGGAGAAAAAAAACAAAAACAAAAAAAACAGGAAGAACCCTTGAAGTGTAATTGTGACTATGAGTCAGATTGAGCCCAAATTACTCCAGAAGGGGTTGAAGAGGAACTTTTTATAGTTCCAGGTGGATAAGAACTTTCTTCTAAGGCTATTTCTGTTAGTTAATGGGGGGATAGGGGGCATATTATAGCTTTTGTAGGATAGAAGACACAAATCAGACAAGCCCTCTGAGAACCCTCAGCTCTTCAGAGCGAGCTGAAGAAGCGATGTAAAAAACTCATCGTGCCCAGCTCATGGGGTTTAGGGTGGGTCTGGTCAATAGCTGGACTGGACTGGACTACCCTGGAAATACAGAGTTCTTGCGAGAGCACAATTTGAATTGTGTCTGCAAGAGACTCTGGCAACGAGTAATGATACACGTTACTTTTGCCCCTTGCATCGGGGGAAAGCCAATCACATCGGTGTACAGTATCTGACATAGGCGGGCCAGAGGCAAGCTAAACTGATGACGACAGCGCTGCAACGTGTAAACATTGGTCATAGTGATATCCAATTGTGTCCAAGTCCGGAATCAGTCAGAGTGAACATTGGACGTAGTGTTATCCAATTGCTTGCAGTGAGATTTTCAAATGCATGCTTGGTGCCGCCCCTCGAGTTGGGCCATTTACATTATTCGTGGCCAGACCCTTAATCTGAAAGATTCCCAGGGTCTGGAATTCCCAGGCTAGGACTGGACACACTATTGTTTGAGAATAGCCCTGGTGTGCAGATATTATCATACTGTAGCAGACCAAGCTCCTGATCCAAAGCTTTTGTCTGTTTATTGCGAACGGTCTCAATCTGTTGACTTTGTTTACCCCTAGAGGCCAATGACATAAAACAAGTATTACTACTACACACATCCCCAGAGACACCAATATGTCTGCCTTTAATATTCAGACACCTCCAGGCAACTAAACCTCACCACAAAGGGAAGCACAGGCTCAAAACGTGAATCTCAAAATCCACCCTCTCCTCTCTCAAGATATAAATAATACCATTCCTAAATTTGTATTATCACTGAAGCATCCTTAAAATGCTCCGATTATCTCTCAGACAAACAGGCATGTGAGAAAGGGCAGACAGCTCACAAGCAGCAAATAGGGTCGGCTTTGCCTAGCCAACCTGGACTTTAGGTATTATTGCACTTAGCAGATATGTGTTGAAATGATGTGGCATTTGCCCTTCCTTGATCCTTGTGTATGTATGTGTGTGTGTGTGTCTGTGTGTCTGTGTCTGTGTGTGTGTGTGTGTGTGTGTGTGTGTGTGTGTGTGTGTGTGTGTGTGTGAGAGAGAGAGAGAGAGTGTGAGTGTATATGTGTGAGTATGTCATGTTTTCTTGCAATGTTTTTATGACAGTTCGAACAACAGGCAAATGAATATATGTCTTCACTGAATAAGTAAGACAAGGCTTGGTTTTCCTTTGCATACTTAGTATTGAGTGTAGTGCACTGTGGTAACGTTTGGGCTCAGTAGATCGGCCTATTAATGAGTACATGAGCACACAGTAATGAGGCATGCTAACGGCTAACATACAAACAAAACAAAATCACATTAAAATCAGTTCATCAGGCACTAGCTTTTCAAAGTAGAATAGTAGTTAGGTCAGTAATGGTATTCAGGGTCTGCGTGTCAGTGATGTTCGAGTTTAGTAACAAAGTTGTTTGCCATTTGCATTGTTTTTTTGTTGTTGTTTTTTTTGCGTCTAGTGGTTTTGCTAACATGAGAGGAGGGTGTTCGAAAAGATTCCAAAACAAGTACTGTATGCAAGGTTCCAGAGTGCAAAGTCAGAGTAGTGATGCTTATTGAAATTTCCGGCTTGAAATATTAGAAATATCGAGGACCAATATAAATAACTTGTTGAAATATTCTGGTCTGATTTCATGCAAATTGCCAGAAATTCACAATCGAAATAAAACAATGTTAAAATATTAAAAATAGAAGTAAAAGTGTCACTTCTCAGAAAAAAAAAACCCTCCAACATCTCTTTCGCATTTTCTAAGACGTACCCTCAGCGTTTGGCACTGGCTGTATTCCGAGACGTGCCAAGCACGAGCAGACACTGTTCACCTTGAGAGGACTCTACCGAGCTCCCCTCATTTGGCTGGCACCACTGCTGCTTGGCACGCACTCGGAGTGTCAGCGTGCCCGCCCGCCCGCCTGTGTGCCCACTCGCCCGCTCCTCTGTCCCTCCGCCAGAGTTCGTTGTGATTCATCCCGAAAATGTTTGGACAGGGAACTTTCCTTAAGTGTGCTCTTAAAACGTGGGGGGGGGGGGGGGGAGGGGGGGGGGGGGGGTGCGAGAGGAGACAAATCACCACGGGGGCAACGAAAGTGTCACCCGGCTAGTAAAAAAGAAAGGAAGTAAGAAGCAGACTTCCGCTCGAAAATCACACTAGCATGCACACACGCACACACGCACACACACACGCACACACACACACACACACACACACACACACACTCATGTATGCTCACTGCCACACACAAGCAGCACTGATGCAGGTATAAAGTATAAAGAGGGATGGACTTTCCTTATCGCTCAGCTGAGATTGTAAAATACCCAGAATTCTGTGTGAGATGGTTCTCTTTTTTTTGTCTTCCCTCATCCCCCTTGTCCCTCCTCCCCCTTTCCCCTGGGGACGTGAGTGTGGGTTCTTTAGAGTGCTGTCATGAGAAAAATTGAAAAGCGAAGAACTAATCAAACTGAGATGGAGGAGAATTACGAGACGAGAGGCAGAAAAAGGGGCCATATTGCTCGGACCGAACACGAGAGAAAGAGGGAACTCAGCATGTAATTGTATAACTCAGTGGATGTGTGTGTGTGTGTGTGTGTGTGTGTGTGTGTGTGTGTGGAGGGTGTGTGTGTGTGTGTGTGTGTGTGTGTGTTTGTGTTGGAGTGGCCCTATTTTTGAATATCGAGGTTATCTAAGGATACAACAAAATAATAAAAATGTGTTTATGTGTGTGTGTGTGAGAGCGTATTGCTTCTTGGGAGCAGCGTGTTTTCAAAAATGTCAAAAACAAACAAAAGGAAATGTTTCCATTCCTCTTGGGTTCAGCGGGGGGGAAGACTACCGTGACGGGCCACAAGTCTCCCACTTGCTCTGAGTGGTCAGTTTTATTGCTCTGAAATCAGCAAGTATATTTGGGGTTGAGTGTTGGTGGTGGTGGTTGTTGTTGTTGTTGTTGTTGTTGTTGTTGTTGTGTGTCAGTGGGCTGGGCAAGACGGGGCAGATTCCCATTGGGTTTCACATCTGTCAGGTAGAGTTCACTGATGCCCAGAACTGAATCATGGGAAATGTAGTTCTCCGAGGTCAGATGCATGTAGTTCACACTGATTTGATTTTTTCCCCCCCTTGGGTTAGTTTGTTAGTTATCTTTGTTTGTTTGTTTGTTTGTTTTTGTTTGTGTGTGCCCTGCCCTGTGCTCTTGTCCCATGGTCACATTCACGTCCGTGCCCCGGTTTCGGCCGGCGCTAGGAGGCGGCCATCTTGGCCGGCGGTTCTTTTTTGCTGTTCTGGTGGACGGGCGAGTCAGATGTCTTGGCCGTTTTCCGTGGAGGGCTCTGCTCTCCAATCTCGTGCAGTGAAGGCTCTCTGTACATGGCCACTGCAGGAAGAAGAGAGGGAGATGAAGAAAGAGACAGACAGAGAGAGAGAGAGAGAGAAATATCAGTACACAGAAAAGAGAAACAGACAATACAAATGAAACAGGGAGTGTGGAAGTGAAAAAAGAGAGAAATAAAATTGGATCGGGAAGCAGAGGAGTGGTAAGAATGCCTCTTGAAGCAAAAAACAGTATACATTTTATATTAGATCAATAAGAACATAAAAATAATAAACATAGCTTCAAGCAGCAATGAGGGGGCCAAGCAGTTAGGCCAGAGTTACCATGGTAGCTCAATGCTGTTAGAATAGAATAGAATAGAATATATACTTTTTTGATCCCGTGAGGGAAATTCAGTTCTCTGCATTTAACCCAATTTAACCAAATTAGTGAACACACAGCACACAGTGAACACACAGTGAGGTGAATCACACAACCCAGAGCAGTGAGCTGCCTGCCCAACCAGCGGCGCTCGGGGAGCAGTGAGGGGTTTGGTGCCTTGCTCAAGGGCACTTCAGCCGTGGTGGACTGGTCGGGGATCGAACCGGCAACCCTCCGGTTACAAGCCCGATGCGCTAACCAGTACACCACGGCTGCCCCATGTTACATGAGACATATGGCTGTAAGCTGTAGGAGTAAGTTTCATGTCTGGCAATCAAAGATTGCCTGAAAAATAAGATCACTTTCTGTTTGGTGGCGTCAAAGTGGAATTCGATTGGCAAACGCTTGAGAATGTTGCTTAAAGAAACAAGACATATCTCAGGATCAGTCTGATGTGAGCTTTTCTGCTTGGCCCCCCAATATTGGATCTAAAGGACACTAGGTGGAGTATTCTCTCAAAGATACCGCCAATAGGCAAAGACACTCTGCAAAAGCAGTACTGGGGTGCATTATTTTAAGAGGCTTTATCCTGACATGACAAGTTTTTGCATTGTCTAAACACACACACACACACACACACACACACACACACACACACACACACACACACACACACACACACACACAAAAGATGAGCTGTATGATTTCAAGGCTGCAAAGGGAACACTATGATGACTAAAAACAGATTTTACGGAATTTGTTGGACTTTGGGTTGGAGGGCTTTGGAAGTTGCTGGGCTTTCTATTATGATCAGCCTATTGTCTGTTGTGTGTTGGCTTTGTCTGTTGTCTCTTTGCTGTCTGTTGTGTTCATTGTTGTTTGGTTTCGATATTGCTCTATATCGGTTACAGTGAGGAGAAAATGTATTTGATACCATGCTAAAGTTGCCTAAAAAGAGGAATATAAAATCGTCATTTGACAATTGATCTTAATGTCTTAATTCAAAAATTGAGTAAAAATAAAACCGCTAAGTACGCCAATTTTCTTTGTGATGGAAGAATGTTTCGTAAATAAATAAATGTTCTTCCTAAATGCTAGGGGGAAGTAAGTATTTGACCCCCAATGTAACCCTATGGGAATTCAACACATAGGGTTAACATAGGGGCGGGCAGATTTTTATTTTTTAAGGCCAGCTATTTTATGGATTCAGGATATTATGCATCCTGATAAAGTTCCCTTGGCCGTTGGAATTAAGATAGCCCCACATCATTACATACCCTTTACCATAGCTAGAGATTGGCATGGTGCTTTTTCCAGTAGGCCTATTAGCCTGTTTGATGCTCATTGAGCTCAATGCAAATCAAACAGGCTAATAGGCCTACTGGAAAAAGCACCATGCCAATCTCTAGCTATGGTGAAGGGTATGTGATGATGTGGGGCTATTTTAATTTCAAAGGCCAAGGGAAATTTATCGGGATGCATAATATCCTAGATCCATGAAATAGCTGGCCTTTAAAAATAAAAATCTGCCTGCCCCTATGTTAACCCTATGTGTTAAATTCCCATAGGGTTACATAGGGGGTCAAATACTTCCTTCCCCTAGCATTTAAGGAAAACATTTATCTATTTACGATACATTCTTCAATCACAAAGAAAATTGGTGTCCTTGGCGGTTTGATTTGTACTAATTTTTTGAGTTAAGGCATTAAGATCAATTGTCAAATGATGATTTTATATTCCTGTTTTAGCAGGGTATCAAATACATGTGCTCCTCACTGTATGTCTGTTGTGTCTGTGGTGTTACCACTGCCAAGGAGGTTATGCTTTCATTGGGGTTTGTTGGTTTGTTTGTTGGTTTATTTATTGCTTTGTCTGTCTGTCTGTCTGTTTGTTCGCAAGATAACTAAAAATGTTAGGGATGGATTTTGATGAAATTTTGGGAGTGATCCGTAGACATTGCTTTGTATCGGCTACGTCTGTTGTGTTCAGTGTTGTTTGGTTGTGACATTGCTCTATATCTGTTGTTCCAGGGCTCCCTTGGATCAAGATCTCAATGGGACTCACCTGGATACTTAACCCTTAGATGCATAAGTGGGGTCAAAAATGACCCCAGAGGTTGTTTTCTTGCAGTGTCTTATACATTTTAATTGTTTTTCATTTAACCTTCCATGTATTCCTCAAATAGGTTGTCTTTGACATGAGGCCATTTGGATTTGTGTCTAATTGTTATATTTTTAAAGTAATTTCATGTTTTGTATCAGTACCACCCTTCCGCATACGAGGGGTCAAAAAGCATTTTCTATGGAATTTCAAAAGTTAACCCTAGGATCTTTTAATTTTTATCAACTGAACTGTGGCAGTCAGGTATACATTTACTGTTGATTATCACATCTCATGTCAGCAGTCTCACCATCCTGAAGGCTATTTTTACACAACAACATAAATCTAAGTATCATCATATAATGTGGCGGCCAAGTGTTCATAGCGACGTCGCTTTTTGATCCTTCGATGTCCGCTCTTCCTATCATTGTGAAGCAGAATTCATCAAGCGATATTTACAGAGGGATTTGTTGATAGAGCGTTCTAAGCCTGATTTGTACTGTATGACTTTTTATGCCTACAAATAGGGCGAAAATCCACTTTTTAAGCCAATTGGCAGTATTTTCTGATTTACTGGATAACAAAAGAAGATATTCATAATCAACACTGTAAATGTTTTTTTATTTGATATATTAACACTACAAAACAATAATTTTCAACCTGGCTTTTTCCAATGGTCAGATTCTTTGCATCAAAACATATATGCAAATTAGCGCATATTTAATTAGACATGCCCTAATTAGCATATTTAAACATAAATACAGAAAACTTACAATACGTTTTTTTCTCCTATTTATGTCAGTATTCAACTGGTAAAGTTTCATGAAGATATCTCTAAGTTAACAATTTTACCCTATTCACCTATGTTGAGATCATTTTAGGATGTTTACCTTTTTTGCAATAAGCTGTTTTGTAATAAAATGTTAAAAAAGTTATACATCAATATGTCCAACATGAAATAATTATTATTTTGACAAATATATTATAAAAATCATCATCTTTAACCAAAATGAAAGACATTATTTGAGTTTACAGCAAAATACGCATGCATTCTAATTGGGGTCATTTTTGACCCCACTCATGGAAGAGTGTAGGTATTGGTAGCCTATGCATCTAAGGCTTAAATAAAATGAGCTGGAGTCAGTGGTGCCTGTAAAGGTACAGTAGGGTTAGCAGCGCTGGATTGTTGACATTTGAGCCCCACAGCCAAACAAACAGACCCCTCTCTCCCTCCCTCCCTGCAATGCTTTATAGGGGTATGGGTGCACACTTGCGCCACCTGTTGTTGATCGGCTGTAAAATGAATTTGGGTATACATACATACATACTGTACATACCTGCATACATACATACAGACAGACATACAGTACATACATACTGTACAGACATACTTACACACATACAGTGCATATCTACATACATGCATACACACACACATACATACATACATACATACATACATACAGTATATACAGTGCATACCTACATACTTGCAAACACACATACATACAGTAGCTACATACATACATACATATATACAGTGCATACCTACAGTACATACTGTACATGCATACATACATACTGTCCAGTGCACACATACATACCTAGACACATACATACATACATACATACATACATACATACATACATACATACATACATACATATACGCATAGATACTGTACATAACCAACCTTCTATGAGTTTGGGTAGGAAGTGGGCGGCCCCTTTGGTCTTCTTGACCCGGTTGCCCTTCATGACCTGGCCGTCGCGGTTGATGCCAATGTACCAGGCCCGGCCCGACTGCGTCTGCCGGTACAGGATGCTGGAGTACGTCACGTAGTAGTTCTCGAACACACACTCCTTAAACTTACACTCCGGCGTAAAGTGTTCCTGCGGTGAGAGAAGAGGTGGACACACACATGCAAACACACACACACGCAGACATACACGCACACACACACACACACACACACACACACACACACACACACACACACAGAGAGAAAGTAATGGGTTAGCAAGAGTAATTGTGAAATATACACACCATAAACTTACACAGTTTAATGATAGCACTCCTGCAGAGGCAAGTCATAGCCATAAGAAATAAACACACACACACACACACACACACACACACACACACACACACACGCTTG
>NC_085009.1:20830128-20832628 GCF_963854185.1 Sardina pilchardus
GTGTGTGTGTGTGTGTGTGTGTGTGTGTGTGTGTGTGTGTGTGTGTGTGTGTGTGTGTGTGTGTGTGTGTGTGTGTGTGTGCGCGTGTGCGCGCGTGCGTGCTTGCGTATGTGTATGTGTGTTAGGGAGTAGAATCCATAGGCTCATGAGTGATGAACGAGGATGCATATGAATGTGGGTGTGTATACGTGTTTCTCTCACTTTCCCCCCCATCTCTCTCAGAGTCTCTGTGTGTGTGTGTGTGTGTGTGTGTGTGTGTGTGTGTGTGTGTGTGATGGTGTGCCAGTCATATGGGGAAAGATGGGGGAGCCGATATGACTAATCACCCATCAACTCTCTGGCCAGGAATCCTGGGCACCGACTCAGAGATGGACGGACACACACACACACACACACACACACACACACACACACAGAGTGAGTGAGAGAGAGAGAGAGAGTGGGAGAAGAATGGATAGAGACATGAAAAAGGAGAAAAAGACTGACAGTGAGAAAAAGAGAAGGGAGAGAGAATAAGAGGTTTATCCAAAGAGAGAGAGGGAGAGAGAGAGACACACAAAGAGGGAGGGAGGGAGGAGTAGAGAGGGATACCCCAGGGTGTCCCTCAGAAGGATGACACAGGTACTATATGACTGGTTACTCTTTCATTCTCTCAGCATGAGAGACAGGGAGCAATGAAACACACACACACACACACACACACACACACACACACACACACACTCACAGAGAGAGAGAGAGAGAGAGAGAGAGAGAGAGAGAGAGAGAGAGAAAGGAATTGCGAGTGAGAGCAAAGAGGAGAAACAAGGCAGATGGACAGAGAGGAGAAATAAAAAAGGTAAAGGATAGAAGAGTGTTAAAAGCTGTTAGAGGAAGAGGGGGATGCAGAGAAACAGACGGATGGCATGAGAGAGAGACACAAGAGAGAGGGAGAGAGAGAGTTCCCCTATAAAGCCTAATAAAACCTCTCCAACCTTACAACCATCTATTCACCTTTGAGTTGCTCTGACATTAACTATGCGCTGAACTCCACTGTGAAGCTTCTAAAGAGAGACAGAGAGGGGGAGAGAGGAAGAGAGAGAGAGAGAGAGACAGACAGAGAGGGAGAGAAGGAGATGAGATTCTGACTTTTAAAACCTTCATTTGAGGCCATTAAAAAATAAAAACGATCCACATCACCAGTTTCCAGTCGGGTTTTTTTCAGAGTCATTTAGCACCTTTCTAGTGCTCCACTGTGTTGGGAGCTGAAAGCTGAACGCCATCTGAATCATCAGTTTGCTGGGACTGCAAGTCTTCAATAACTGCTGTTAGATACAGTATGCCACAGAGAGAGAATAGGACTCTACCGAGGATTAAAACAAATCCTAACACATCAAGACATGCAGATCTGCCCTTGCGTGTGTGTGCATGTTTGTCTATCTGCGTGTGCGTCTGTGTGTGTGTGTGTGTGAGACAGAGACCCCCCCTTCTGCAAGTCTCCCACCAACCCCTGACTCTTTCTCTATTCACCGTGGCTTTGTATGTGTGTGTGTGTGTGTGTGTGTGTGTGTGTGTGGCTTTGACATTAACCATGGGCTGATCCCCCTCTAAGCCCTCCCTCACCTCATGGAGCTCCATTGATTTCATGTAGCATCCCTGCGCCGTGTGTGTGTCAATAGGCATTAGGGGCCTAAACCCCTTACCGTACCTACCCAAGTCCCCAGTCGACCCACGCAACGCCGCGCTAGGCAGTCATGCAAGACAAGGTGCCCTAAAGAAATGCTTACACACACACACACACACACACACACACACACACACACACACGCAAATACACACACGCATGCAAACACACACACACACACACACACACACACACACACACACGCTCGTACGTATGCACCCACACACACACACACACACACTTACATTTACAAGCTCAGGACAACCAGTCACACAGGCTTTAACAGCCCCTTTAACAACCCCTGACGCTTATTGACTCTGGTGCGTAGAGGACGAAAGAGCTTCCCCGTGCCGTGAGGACATCCGGAGCATGTGAGGTTGCACTGCGGAACTCTGGGACGGAATGCAGAATGTATGAGAAGAAGATGGTTCTTTTTTAGAACAATCCAAGCAAAGAAGCATTCCTTTGAACCTTCAGTTCAGACCCCAAATCAACTGAGACTGTTCATAGGTGAGGCTGTGTGTGTGTGTGTGTGTGTGTGTGTGTGTGACTGTGAAGTCCCCAAATCACAGGCAAATCTTTGTGTGTGTGTGTGTGTGTGTGTGTGTGTGTGTCCAAATCAACTGAGACTGTTCATAGGCGAGGCTGTGGTGCAAGATGAAGCATCCGTTCCACACCAGGGTCCTAGTGCCTACTAGGACTTGGGTCAGTTCCAGCCCACAGTAAATTATATTTAATATTTATTCATTCGGCTGACGTTTTTATTCAAAGCCACTTACATATGTCAAGTACTACAAGGGCCAGTCTGCCCAGAATAACTCGTAGCTAAGTGCCTTG
>NC_085009.1:20837866-20840366 GCF_963854185.1 Sardina pilchardus
AGAGGAAGAGAGAGTGTGTTTGGGTGTGTCTCAATCCACTTCCAGTGCACTTGACACAAAGTGCAGATATTGGGACAATACTAACCATTGACAAGTGGACACAACACAAGTAAGCACTCAGTGCACACTAGCAGTGTACTGACGGAAGTATGTTTGAGACACAGCCTGTGTGTGTGTGTGTGTGGGGGGGGGGGGGGTGTATGTGTGTGTGTGTGGGGTGTGTGTGTGTGTGTGTGTGTGTGTGTGGGGTGGTGGGGAGGTGTGTGTGTGGGGGGTGTGGGTGTGTATGTGGGGGGGTGGGAGGTTTGAGTGTGTGTGTGTGTGTGTGTGGGGGGGGGGGGTGTTGTGTGTGTGGGGGGGTAGGAATGGTGTGTGTGTATATGTGTGTGTGTGTGTGTGTGGGCTGAGAAAGCGAGGGAGGGGAAGTTGCAGAGAGCAGAAAGAGGGTGTGTCTGACACAGAGAGCTCTAAAATAGACGAGGAGCGAGGGAACAGTCAAGAGACGAAGAGCTGGAAAGGAGAGACAGAGAAACAGAGTGGAGCAGTAGGATACAGAACAAAAAAAGAGAAAGGGAAAAAGAATGTGACAGATTGGTCCATCGAAAGAGAAGGAGGGAAGTGCAGTGGCGACTGCAGAAAAGCAGAAATTAAGACGGAGACTCAGGAGTATACTGTTATCCATCACAGGAGTATACTGTTATCCATCACAGGAGTATACTGTTATCCATCACAGGAGTATATATACTGTTATGTATTTGTTATGTGTACTGTTATGAATTAGGCCTGTCTGACTAAGAGTTGAATCTGTCTTTGTATGTGATCTGAAGAAGGCCATAGGCCAAAAGCTAACCGCTTTATTACTTATACTTATATACTTATAACTCGGAGTGTGTGGCATCTCTCTCTCTCTCCAATGTATATACTGTATACTGTTAGCCATCACACCGCAAATACCCACTAAGCCAGTGGTTCTCTAGGTGTGGGGCGGTACCCTAGCCTAGAAATCTAGACGCCCCTAGCGGCAGCAAATGTAATTTGGCTGGCGGGGCAGTCTAGGCACGATCCATTGAGCCAGGGAGCTGAGAACCCGAAGCACCAGCGATCCAATCACAGCGTGTATAGAGTCGGTGGGTGGGCTTAACATAATGGTGACTGACATGCGACCAGAAGTTGCGACGGTAACGCATCCTGTTATTTGAAAACAAGAAGATTATTCGTTTAGCGTTATCCTATTGCGTGGAGAGGGAAGGTTACGCATCCTGCTACTTGAAAACAAGAAGATGATTCGTTTAGCGTTATCCTATTGCGGGGAGGGAATTTGAAAGACAACTGTTTATCCCACCCCTCCGATTGAGCCCTGTCTACGGTGAGTGTCCAGACCCTACATCTTGATGTGGGTCTGGCTTGTCAGGCTAGCGGTACCCACTAGTGGGAAATAGAGACATGTCAGGCGGGGCACAAAGCATAAGAGGAAATTCTTTTTTTTTTGTGCCTATCTTTAATAATGGCTTTCTTTTTTGACAAGAAAGATCATAGATTAAAAGCAAAATACCAGTCATAAATGGACTGAAATATGAATTAAAATAGCATCTGATTCAGTGGACCTACATGGGACCTGCAACGTGGGACCAAAATACTAAATAATAATAATAATAATAATAATAACAATAATGATAATAATAATAATAATAATAATAATAATTATAATTATAATATTTCTCCAGGTTGATGGGATCAGGTGGGGCTTGTAAATTCCCCATTTCCTAAGTGGGGAATGATAGAAAAAGGTTGAGGACCACTGCACTAAGTCAATCCACAGGCTTTCCTTTAGACTGCACTGAAGCGCAGTTGGTCTGGTCTGTACATACCGAGCCATGTGTTATGTTTGGAAGCATGTTGCCATGACATTTCACTTAATCAGGGCTCAACGGTGTTAGTGTGTTTGCTCCATGAAATGAAGGAATGAGAGAGAGAGAAGAAAGGAGAGATAG
Organism: Sardina pilchardus; assembly: GCF_963854185.1. Classification (NCBI taxonomy): domain Eukaryota; kingdom Metazoa; phylum Chordata; class Actinopteri; order Clupeiformes; family Clupeidae; genus Sardina; species Sardina pilchardus. The sequence goes on from NC_085009.1 coordinate 20,839,858, forward strand.
GGAAAGAGAGAGGAGTGACAGAGAGAGAGAGAGAAGAGAGAAGTGACAGAGAAAGAGAGGAGAGAAAGAAAGAGAAGAGAGAGAGAGGAGTGACAGAGAAAGAGAGAGAGAGGAGAGAGAGAGGAGAGAGAAAGAGAGGATAAAGAAGAGAGGATAGAGAGGAGAGAGAGAGAGAGAGAGAGAGAGAGAGAGAGAGAGAGAGGCTGGGTTTTACAGTGACTGCAGCAGTGTCCCAGCAGAGCACAAAGTCTCATGGCCATCCATCAGTCATCCTGAGTGTTTGGTTCACTCATGCACACACACACACACACACACACACACACACACACACACACACACACACACACACACACACACACACACACACACAGATACACACACGCGCGCTCACACACGAACGTGTGCACGCGCACACACACACACACACACACACACACACACACACACACACACACACACATAAACACACATGAGCAAGCCTACACGCACACACACAAATTCACTCACAA
>NC_085009.1:20852866-20855366 GCF_963854185.1 Sardina pilchardus
CTCTGGATGGCCACGATCCGCAGCCCCACTGGAATCAAGTTGAACAGCACTGGAGAAGAGAGAGAGAGATGGAGAGGGGGAGAGAGAGAGAGAGAGTGAGAGAGAGAGAGAGATGGAGAGAGATAGATGGAGAGAGTGAGGGCAGGAGAGAGAGAGAGAGAATGAGAGAGAGAAGGAGGGAGAGAGAAAGAAAGAGATGGAAAGAGAGAGAAAGAGAATGAGAGATAGAGACAGATAGAGGGATGTAGAGAGAGAAAGAGAGAGATGGAGAGAGAGGGAGAGGGTAAATACAATATAGGTTAATTCATTAGCCAGAGTCCTTCATTGCCTTGAGAAAGAGGGAGGCAGAGAGAGAGAGGAGTAAAAAGGTTATAAGTAATTATCTTTTGCGTCTAGAAGAAAAGGTTGAAACTTCTTTTAATTCCAGAACTTTAACCCTTTGATGCATGAGCTATTGAAACCCCCTCTAATGCATAACATGGGTCACAAGTGACCCGCATTCATTTTCTATGGAGTTCTGTTGAAGGGCTAGGGTTTCTTAGCAATTTCTTAAAAAAAACTTATTTTCATGACCCAGCACTCCATGAATTCCTCAATTAACTTGTTTTTGTTCATTACAAGACTAAGTTGTATTTTTTTCTCTTAAACTTTTTAAATAAAAACACTTTTCTGTCACTACCCCTCTAATTCATAACATCGGTCACAAGTGACCCGCATTCATTTTCTATGGAGTTTTGTTGAAGAGTTAGGGTTTCTGAGCTATTTTTAAGAAAATAATTTGATTTGTCATCTAATATTCCAGGTTTCCATCACTTACTTAGTTTCTTCCAAACATCAATCATTATTTTCATTAATTGATGGTCACTCCTTGAATTCTAACACTTTTTATGTGCCTAAATTACATTTGAACACATGGGTCACAAATGACCCGCATTCATTTCCTACAGTATGTAAAATGAACCTATAATCAAAATTTCTTTGCAGTACTCTTTGAAATAGAATAGAATAGAATAGAAGCTTTATTTGTCATTGCATTGATACAGTGTATGAACACAACGAAATTCAAGGTGCTACTCCCGATCGGTTCTTACTTTAAAAGAATAAATATATAATAAATAAGTACCAAAACATGAGACATTATACAATTTCCCTTTCCCTAGCATTTACTACATATATTTCTATCACTCACACATTTCACTCACTCACACATCTCTATCACCCACTCACCTTTGCCACAAACATTTCTATCACTCACACACACTCAGCATTTGCACCCATATAGGCAGACAGTGCATGGCACTGATAGAGACATAACAGTTACTCCCTCCCCCAGTTACTCCCTCCCCCAAATCAGTGTAATTTGTCATTTCATATTCAAATTTACCATTACATATTAATATTTTAACAAACACCTATAATTCAGTTTATTCTTCTAAGCCTACTCCATGAATGTGACTAACTTTTGTGAAACAATACAATAATTGAACACATGGGTCAGAAATGACCTGTGTCTACAAAGTGTGATTGTGAGTAAGATAATGAATATTATGTGAACCATTTTATGTAACTGTAATATTTGCAAGGCCATGGCGATATGGGGAGTGCTGAGACAACCCAGCCACAAGAGGACTTAAGACAAGAAAATCCAAGAGAAAGCGATGCAGCCTTTGTCCAACTGCCAGTGATAGAAAAGTCACCCTCTCTTGCTCCAAACGCACACGGCCTGTGTGCCAGGACCATAAAGTGACTGTGGTCATTTGTGAAACATCCCTACTGGTACGCTGGTAGCTGGTTTGAGCTGTTCTTTGCTGGTTTTCTTCCAACTATTGCTGCTAGCTGGTGTAGCTGGTTAGGCCACCAGGTTGACATGCTGGCATGACCATCTGAGGAAGCTGGTCATGGCCTGTCGTGTGGGATACCACTGGTGTTAGATGGTCATGCTGGTGACCAGCCTGCCAAGCTTGACATTGTTGAGATGGTCATGCTGGCTTGCTAGAATGACCAACATAACCAGCATTTACTACTTCTCCACAGTTTGAAAGTTAACCAGTTCTCCAAGTCCTCTCGCTATAGATCTATTTTCACATCCCTCAGACCGTCACCACGGTATACCTGTGAATGATGCCATCCACAGGTAGACCATATTTTTTTGCCCTTTTTATGCCTTTAATTGGACAGGACAGTAGAGTATGACAGGAAGTGAGTGGGAGAGAGAATTGGGGTGGGATCTGGAAAGGACCACGGGACAGGAATCGAACCCGGGTCGCCGGCGTGTGGTGCAGGTGCCCCAACCAATCGTGCCACTATAACAACTATTTCTAATCAGATTAGTATTAGAAATATTAGAAATTGTTGTTTGTATTAAAATTGTTCTCATAATATTCATTATCTTACACAATCACACTTTGCACACCCATCCTCTGACCCATGTGTTCAATCATTGTATTGTTTCACTAAACTTAGTTACATTCATAGAGTAGTCATAGAGGATTGAACATAA
>NC_085009.1:20867866-20870366 GCF_963854185.1 Sardina pilchardus
GGTGATTCTAGATTGAATCAAGGTGAGGCATTTCTAGAATGAATCGAGGTGAGGAGTTCTAGAGTGAATCGAGGTGAGTCGTTTCTTGTGTGAATCGAGGTAAGTGTGAATCGAGGTGAGGCGTTTCTAGAGTGAATCGAGGTGAGGCGTTTCTTGAGTGAATCAAGGTGAGGCGTCTTTAGAGTGAATCAAGGTGAGTCGTTTCTTGTGTGAATCAAAGTGAGGCGTTTCTTGTGTGAATCGAGGTAAGGCGATTCTAGATTGAATCAAGGTGAGGTGATTCTAGAGTGAATCGAGGTGAGGCGTTTCCAGTGTGAATCGAGGTGAGATGTTTCCAGTGTGAATCAAGGTCAGGCGTTTCTCGCGTGAATCAAGGTGAGTCGCTTCTAGAGTGAATCAAGGTGAGACGTTTCTAGAGTGAATCGAGGTGAGACGTTTCTAGAGTGAATCGAGGTGAGGCGTTTCTTGAGTGAATCAAGGTGAGTTGTTTCTAGTGTGAGTTGAGGTGAGGAGTTCCTAGAGTGGATCAAGGTGAGGCGTTTCCAGTGTGAATCAAGGTGAGTTGTTTCTAGTGTTAGACGAGGTGAGACATTTTAAATGTGAATCAAGGTGAGGCGATGTCTGTGAAGTTTGTCTATTTGTGCGTCCCGGCCTCTACCTCATCACACTGCCACCTCACCATATACATAATCAGCTTTGAATAAGTATGTGTAACTGGTGCGAAAGTGTGTGTAGGTGTGTAAAAGTGCGTGCAGGTGATCACACTGTAATGTGTAATGGGCGTGTTAGTGTGTGTAGGTGGTGTATGAGTGTGTAGATGTGGGTAGGCGGTGTGTAAGGGTTAATGGAGCTTACACTACATCCCTTGTTCTTGTTTTATTGAATATACAGTATGTGTTGGGCTTTTCCTTTCATCTAACAGGACAGTGGAGAGAGAGACAGGAAGTGAGAGGGAGAGACAGGAATTGAGAGGGAGAGAGACCAGGTGGGATTGGTAAACGACCCGAGTAAATGTGTGTAGATGTCTGTAAATCAGTGTAGAAGGTGTGTGTGAGTGCATGCACCTGTGTGTGAAGGTGCATGCAGTTGTATGAGTGTAGTTGTTTGTAAGTGTGTGTTTGTGTGGCTGCGTGTAATTGTGTGCAGGTGTGTGTAGGTGTGTGTACTTGGCGTGTAAATGTGCAAAGATCTGTGTAGGCGGTGTAAGTGTGTGTAGGTGTTTGTGTAGGTAGTGTGTAAGTGTGTGTACTTAGCGTGTAAATGTGCAAAGATGTGTGTAGGGGGTGTAAGTGTGTGTTGGTGATGTGTAAGTGTGTGTGTGTGTGTGTGTGTGTGTGTACTGTATGTGTGCCACTCACAGAAGGAGCTGCTTTCGTCCTTTGTGCCGTCCATGGTGCCATTGGGGAGCATTTGGAGGTAGAAGCCATGCCGACAGTACAGGCGTGTGACAATGCCTTTCAGCTGGGGCTCTGCAGGAGGGATAGAGAGAGAGAGAGAGGGAGGGAGAGAGGGAGAGAGGGAGAGAGAGGGATGCAGGGAGAGAACGAGGGAGGAAGAGAGATGCAGGGAGGGAGGGAGGGATAGAGAGAGAGAAGGATGCAGGGAGAGAGCGAGAGAGGGATGCAGGGAGAGAAAGAGAGGGAGGGAAGGAGAGAAAGATGGAGGGAAAGAGAGGGATGGAGAGAGTGGGAGAGGGAGAGATGGACAAAAGAGAGAGTAGGGAGGAAGAGAGGCATGGAGGGAGAGAGAGATAGAGGGAGCGAGAAATGGACAGGAGAGAGGGATGGAGGGAGAGAGAGAGGGAGGGAGAGAGGGATGGAGGGAGAGAGAGGCAGAATGATGTTGGTAGGCAGATAATGAGACATAGAAGGAAGAGAAGCAAACAGAGTGAGAGAAAGAGGGGAGGGAATAGAGGGAGAGAAAGAGAGAGAGAGAGACAGAGAGAGGGGGAGAGGGACAAAAAGAGGACGGGTGGAGAGGAGGGAGGGGTGGAGGGGGGGTAGTAGATGTTAAAAAATTACAAAGTACAATTTCTAAATAGGTCTTGTAATTAGGCCATTGGCAACTCATTGTCCTTGTGCGAAGTGGCCCATTGTGTGTGTTTCAAGGGCTCCAGGTTGGACTCTGGCTTGGTCTACTCCAGCGTGTGTGCTGCTGCTGCAAACATGGACGTGCTGGGAAACAGTGTGATCATATCTGCTTGTGTGTGTGTGTGTGTGTGTGTGTGTGTGGGGGTATGTAATTTGAATGTTGTTATGTGTTTGCATGTAACTGTCTTGTGTACAGTATGTGTGTGCTTACAGTATAATGCATGCATCTATGTATGTGCCTGTGGGATGTGTGTGTGTGTGTGTGTGTGTGTGTGTGTGTGTGTGGTAAAGGGATTGTGGCATAAAAGATGAATAGCCCAGGGTCCTGTTCAGAGACAGGGCATCTGTGTGAACTGAGAATTAGAAAACTACCAACAACTGCAACTTTCCATCTGATAAAAGTTTAACAA
>NC_085009.1:20875366-20885366 GCF_963854185.1 Sardina pilchardus
TTTCAGAGCAGAGAACGCTAGCACCACGCTATGCTAACTCAGTAACACATGACTGTGAACTCCATTATCGATGCCATCAATATCAATGCAGAGAACGCTAGCACCACGCTATGCTAACTCAGTAGCACATGACTGTGAACTCCATTAGCGATGCCATCAGTTTCAGAGCAGAGAACGCTAGCACCACGCTATGCTAACTCAGTAACACATGACTGTGAATTATTTCATCAGTATCAATGCAGAGAACGCTAGCACCACGCTATGCTAACTCAGTAGCACATGACTGTGAACTCCATTAGCGATGCCATCAGTTTTAGAGCAGAGAATGCTAGCACCACGCTATGCTAACTCAGTAACACATGACTGTGAATTATGCCATCAGTATCAATGCAGAGAACGCTAGCACCACGCTATGCTAACTCAGTAGCACATGACTGTGAACTCCGTTAGCAATGCCATCAGTATCAGTGCAGAGAACGCTAGCACCACGCTATGCTAACTCAGTAGCACATGACTGTGAATTATGCCATCAGTATCAATGTAGAGAACGCTAGCACCATGCTATGCTAGCTCAGTAGCACATGAGTCATGACTGTGAACTCCGTTAGTGATGCTATCAATATCAATGCAGAGAATGCTAGCACTGGGTCATTACAGCAGATCATATCTAGGGATGTCCCGATCAGGTTTTTTTGCCCTCGAGTCCGAGTCCGAGTCATTTGATTTTGAGTATCTGCCGATACCGAGTCCCGATCCAATACTTTTAAGTATCAATGATATAGCCTACTACCTTTAACTAGGCCTATTGCTTGTTGCATGTCATGAGGCATACACTATTTTTGAAAATATTTAACAAAGACCATTTTTTTTACTTTCCAGTCACTTATTAAACTAACCATTTTTATACCTGCAGTGTTTATTAATACCTTAAATCTAATTTACGTGTATCTCATTGATACTTGTTCAATCATAAGGATGAAAGAACTGAACATATGAAGTAATCAAATAAACTAAATTCATAGACATGTGTCTATTCTTCATCCACTATGCCCTCCATGAAGTTTGGCCTTTTCATTCGAACACCTTTTCATGTGACTCTCAGGATATATAGTTTTCCGCCTCACTTATGGATACAATGTTTGAATCACTGAAACAGAAGTTGCGCGATCGCTGTCAGTTTTATTTACTTTCATTTTGCGTCATATAGCGCCAGTCAAGGCGTCAATAGCCTAATTGAATAGGCTACAGAACAGAAAATGGCAGGGGATGGACAGGATTAGCTGACAACTCTGTGATGCTCGCTTTGTCCGAGCTCAACTAACTGTCTGCAGTTTTCGAGCAGCCAGATCAGACCGCTGCCACTGGGCAGAGCAGCCACTCGTTTAAATCACACGGCTGCCTGCGAGGTAGCAGCCGCGGCCGCGGGAGAGAGACGGCGAGTGAAGGAAGGGGCTAGGGGCAAACACACACACACACACACACACACACACACACACACACAGCAGAGTTGTGTCGTTAACGTAATAGAACTAGTATTTAGTTGATAACTTGCGGCCGTTTTACACACGCCAAAGTGGCGGATTACACGTTGTAATTCACTCACCAGAACAGAAATCTACACGCCATTGGCGCTTGGCGGGTGCAAATTTTGAGCCCTGTCTGTACCACCACATAACAGCAAATAGCCTACTAAGCTGTTATTTTTCCCATTTGTTTTGAAGTATTATAGATCTGTTAAATATATATAAATAAATATATATCCGATCCCTGATCGGGATGTAAAGTCGAGTCTGAAACCGTGTGATCGACCCCGATTTCCGATCACGTGATCGGATCGGGACATCCCTAATCATATCCTCCCACATACTTACATTTTGTGTGTGTGCTTGTGTGTGTGCGTGTGTGTGTTCATATGTAGCTATGTGTGTGTACACATTTCCTGTTTACTATCACAAATCTGTAGGCTACCCTATGTGTGTCTCTAATAATAATTTCTCCACTCTATACAATGGCCCATACAATCGAATTAAAACTGGACCACCGAACATGTTCATTGACATTCATACAATCACATAGCCTAGAAATCTAGACGCCCCTAGCGGCAGCAAATGTAATTTGGCTGGCGGGGCAGTCTAGCAACGCTCCGTAGAGCTAAGAAGCTGAGAACTGGAAAATACAAGCGGGCCAATCACAGCGTGTATAGAGTCGGTGGGTGGGCTTAACATAATGGTGACTGACATGCGACCAGAAGTTGCGACGGTAACGCATCCTGTTATTTGAAAACAAGAAGATGATTCGTTTAGCGTTATCCTATTGTGGGGAGGGAATTTGAAAGACAACTTTTTATCCCACCCCTCCGATTGAGCCCTGTCTACGGTGAGTGTCCAGACCCTTGATGTGGGTCTGGCTCCTCAGGCTAACACACTCATACCACAAACATTATTTTATAGAGGGCCACCATGTGATGATAGGATGATAGGATCACATTGCCACCCTCCCCATGTATTATCATGAGTATAGTGATGCATAGCACGTGCATGTGCGTGTGTGTGTGTGCGTGCGTCTGTGTGTATTATTACCAAGACTCTTACTCTTTGTTAAATGTAAATTACTTTTTTACTATCCTTAGTACTAGATATAGCATCTTCTGTAAGTCAGGGAGAACTTGCAAGTAGTTAAGAGGACTCCTCCTAACCAATTAGGACGACCAATTCACAAACAAAAAAAGTTCATTCCATTTCACGTTGCAGTGTTTTGTAATGCAGAAGCAGAATTGTTTACAGTAAAAGAGATGTCAACAGCTAATTGGAGAGCTTCAGAGAAATGCAATAACGCCACCAACCAACCGAAACCAATTCACTGTCGAAATTGAATTGAATCAAACGTTGTATTGTAGATTAAGTGGAACTAGCTCGTATCTAAGCTGTTTAGAATGTGCCTCGTGCTCTCGCTCGCTCACTCACTCACTCACTCACTCACTCGTTCACACACTAATGCACTCACTCCTTCACTCACTCAGTCATTCACTCATTTATTCACTCTTTCACATTAACTCAATAATTCACCCATTCACTAATTTATTCACTCATTCACTCATTAACTCAACCATTCACTCATTCACTAATTTATTCACTCATTCACTAATTTATTCACTCATTTATTCACTCATTCACTAATTTATTCACTCATTCATTCGTTCAGTGTCTCACTAACACACTCACTCACTCAGTCTCTCTCTCACTCACTCATTCACACACTAATGCACTCACTCATTCACCAATATATTCACTCACTCACTCTGTTGACTGTTGACTCAATGACTCCAACACTTGCTCTCTCATTGACTAACACTCACTCACTCACTAACTCACTCACTCACTCATTCATTCACTCATTTATTCACTTATTCACTCAGTCTCTCTCTCTCTCTCTCTCACTCACGCTCACTCACTTACAAACTGACTCCCACACTTGCTCTCTCATTGACTGACTCACTCAGTGACTCACTCACTGACTGACTGACTGACTGCAGAGAACAGAGATAATTCTGTTCAGGAATGTTTAAGTGTGTGTGTGTGTGTGTGTGTGTGTGTGTGGGGGGGGGGGGGGGGGGGGGGCGTATTTTGTATTCCAGTTACTGTAAGCACACGGCTAAATCGCATAAAATTACAGCAACAGCAGCCTCTCCTGTACTTTGTGGTCCGACTGATTGAGACAGAGTGAGGGAGAAGAAGAAAGAAACAGAGAGAGAGATGGAGAGAGAGGGATAGAGATTGAGAGATAGAGGGACAGAAAGAGAGATAGATTGAGAGACAGAGAGATGTAGCTCAAGTAGGAGAGAGAGAGAGAAAGCGAAAGAGGGAGAGCGGCGGGTAATGGCAACGTTTAGCGGCACCATCGATCATCTCCAGACGCGTCACTGAAAGGCCCCTCATCCCTCACTGGAGACGGACACACACACACTCAAACACACACCTACACCCCCCCCCCCCCACTAAATACAAACACACACTCACACACCTACACACACACACCTACACACACACAGACACACACACACACACACACACCTACACACACACACACACACACACACACACACACATACTGTACACACACACACCCTAAATACAAACACACACTCACACACCTACACACACACACACACACACACACACACACACAGCTAAATACAAACACACCCTCACCTAACATTCACACACACACACACACACATACCTGGCTGCTGAGGCGTTCTTAAAAGCAGACTATGGTCTCACACAACTCACTGCGCTATACGCTACGCTGCTCCGTGCTGCTCCGCATTCACCCCGTCCGCTCCACAGCCAATCGCTCGCAGGCTTTTAGAGGGAACGATCGATAATGATGCATAATGTCATCAGTGGGATGGACGCTCCACCAACACACACACACACACACAAACATGCACTTGCGTGCACAGACACAGACACAGACACACACACACACACACACACACACACACACACACATACACACGCACACACACACACGCACACACACACACACACACCTCCATGTTGTGTGCTGTGTGAGCATGTGTGTGTGTGTGTGTGTGTGTGTGTGTGTCCAGTAGGTGCAGAAGGTGAAAGTCTGTGATTGGATGCATTAGCTGTATGTTGTGTCTGCCCTGTGGTGTATGCAACAGATGGAAGAACAGGTGGAGTATAAAACTCTATGCCATGGTATAGTGTGTGTGTGTGTGTGTGTGTGTGTGTGTGTGTGTGTGTGTGTGTGTGTGTGTGTGTGTGTGTGTGTGTGTGTGTGTGTGTTTGAATGCAGAGTCAGGGGGAGATGGAGTGGACTTTTCTGTGCCCACTTTGGTTCTCTGTGAGCTGCCTGTCTCCATATGCCAACAGTCGCACAAGACAGAGTGTACACACACACACACACACACACACACACACACACACACACACACAGAAAAGGAAAGAGAGAGAGGGGGCAAAGAGAGAGAGAAAGGGAGAGAAAGGGAGAGAAAGAGGGGCAGAGAGGAGTTTGAGAAAAGTCACATCTATTTCAGTTTATCTAGTTGTCTCCTGCTGTCTTCTTCTTTTTTTACATTCCCTTTCACTTATCAGTTTCTTTCTCTGCACTGCAAACAGAAACTGACACACACACACACACACACACACACACACACACACACACACACACAGATAACAGGTACAGGCACACTTAGGTGCAGACACACACACACACACACACACAAACACACACACACATAACATGTGCAGGCATACATAGGCAGTGACACACACACTCACACTTACACACACACACACATACCGTATCAATGTATAGGCACTAACACACACACACACACACACACACACACACACACACACACACACACACACACACACACACACACACACAGATAACAGGCACAGGCACACATTGGAGCTGACATAAATATGGTCATACATAAACAAAAAGCACAAACAAACTTGCTCTGCACACTAATCCTTCATGCAGATGTTGCGTTGCACATCGGTACACACACACAGTCATGTAAATGAGCAACACACACACACACATTCTCTCTCTCTCTCTCTTACACACACACACACACACACACACACACACATACACACCCCACACCCACACACACACATAGAGGAGTGGTCAGTGCTGAGGATTAATTAAAGCCAAAGTAAAGGTTTTTCTCACTCCCTTTGTAAAGCCTAATGATTTGTAGCAAAGCAACCAAACGATGGATGATTAAGGCTGGCCAATACAAGGGGGCCTGGGGAGAGGGAGGGAGTGAGCGAGGGAGAGAGAGAGAAGGAGAAGTGTGTGTGTGTGTCTGGGGGGTGGGGGGATTGTCATAGAGATAAGGTGCAAAAGGGTTGTGGCTAGGCTGTTGTTAGGGTAGGAGAGATGCTTCCCCAGGGGACAGTTTTTTGAGAGAGTTTGAGGTGAAAATGTATGTGTGTGTGTGTGTGTGTGTGTGTGTGTGTGAGTGTGTGTGTGTGTGACTGACAGAGGTGAGGTCGACAGAGAAAGCCACCGTACAGAGTTTCAAAGGCGAGCCTTTACAGATGTTAATTACTTTAACGATTCTACACACAATGCTCCGGTCATTGACCATTGCCAAGCACCTGACAGCACAAAGGTGTGTGTGTGTGTGTGTGTGTGTGTGTGTCTGATGAATGGAGAGACAGATTGATAAAGAGAGAGAGTTTCCTAGATATCAATGATTTGTGCTTGTGTTTGTGAAGAGTGTGTGTGTGTATTTGTGTGCGTGCGTGATGAATAGAGACTCTGAGAGAGAATAATGTGTGTGTGTGTCTGTGTGTGTAAGTTTGATAGTGTGTTAGTGTGTGTGTGTGTGTGTGTGTGTGTGTGTGTGTGTGTGTGTGTTCTCCTCTCAGTAACAGTGCTGCATCATTCTCATTCCAGAGCCGTGAGGAGGGAATGGAGCTCCTTGGTGGTGGCGGGCGGCGCGTTGACCTATTCTGTGCTACATAACCATATGCGCAGAGCCCCCCAGGAGGATACACCGCGCCAAGTACAACCCCCCGACACACACACACACACACACACACACACACACACACACACACACACACACCGCCCCACGCCCCCATCCGCCCCATTCTCTATCCCTTCTTCTCTTTCTTTGAACTTCCACATTACTGTTTGTCTTTTCCTTCTCTCTCTCTCTCTCTGTCTCTCTCTTTCTCTTTTCTTCTCTCTCTCTTGATGTCATCTGAATACCTGCAGCTAATTCCCTCAGGCCCATGAGAGGACTCCTAACCCTGTGAGCTGCCTGGGCTCCCCCTGTGTGTGTGTGTGTGTGTGTGTGTGTGTGTGTGTGTGTGTGTTTGTGCAGGTGTGTGTAGGTGCGTGTGTGTGTGTGTGTGTACTGTAGGTGTGTGTATGTGTATGTGTGTGTGTACTGTAGGTGTGTGTGTGTGTGTGTGTGTGTGTGTGTGCGCGCGCGCGCGTGCGTGCGCTTGTGTGTAGGTGTGTGTGTGTGCGTGTCTAAAGTGCTGGCATATGCTCGTGTCTCACACTACTTGACTTGAGAGAGTGACAGTTTCTGCATCGTGGAGCAAATGTGCACATTTGAGAGCAATGCTCATGGCTTTAAAGTGACACGACATCGTTCTCTTACCCCCGACTCTCTTGATTCTCTCACCCTTTACCTCCATCTTCTGGAGCTTTTAGGCTTTTAATCCGATAGGACAGTGAATAGAGTGACAGAGGACAAAAAAGTCTGCATCTAATTTCTAGGAAGTGCATAGTCCCGACTGGATATTAGCTGTGTACTTTTCATGACCGTGACCTGACATATAGGCCTCTGAGTAATATCAACTTATGGACTTGTTACTTAGACTGCTATCTGTCATTCTAGTACAACAAGCTAGACATGAGGACATTTCAAAGAGTTGTCGCAAAGAGTTAGGAGAGTAGAGAGGCAGAGAGTCTGTAGAAGAAGACTGAAACTAGAAATGCACTTCAAGAGTGCAGACCTCTGCCAAGCGCCTTACAGTAGTTCCCCCCACATTTTTGGATCATTTCCAAAATGTTATTGTTTCTTCCTTGGGTCATTTCAGACTTTTCCTGAAAATTCCATTGAAATCCATCAACACTTTTTTGAGTTATCTTGCTAACAAACAGACAAACAACCCTGATGAAAACGTAAATGATGTTTTCTAAACAAAGTTCGGGAGGAGCCCATGCCACGGGCATGACTCACCCAACGTCCGGTCATAGGGTATAAAACACTCCTTACCGCCCTTTACGTCATGCTGGAGTTCCAAAGTCTCCCACCTCCTCCCCTGCTCCTCCATTTCACTATTAGCTCTAAGCTCCAAATGACTCCTTATCCATAGGGGCACGTTAGTGGACATCACTCACAGGTGATCTTCGCTATTGTCATCCCAGGACCACGGCCAGCTACCAAGCCAAACTTGCCATTCTCTGTACTCACCTCAAGCAATCCAACGGGCAAACTAGTGAACCTCCTTGACGGAAATCCATCCATGAGCTTTTGAGTTATCTTGCTAACAAACAGACAAACAAACCCCGATGAGAACACAACTTCCTTGGCACAGGTAATGAGTGCGCCAGGTAACAGGTGCCGTCCTGATCCGTCCGCTGCACATAATAATAGACGATTTAAAGTCGCCTTTTTTAAAGGTGTGCTGACATTTTCCTGGAAACTTTCACCTGTATTACAATAACACCCTGGAGTCTAATGATTCTAACACATAAATTGCTGTCCAGGGTCCTGGATTCTTCAAGGAAAACGAGGATAATATATTGACTAAATACTATATGACTAATACTATAACTCTCTCCAAGCTGAGCTAATAGCTCATGTTGCCAGCCCTACTGATATCCAGAGGAGAAGGTGACCAATATGAAGCAATGAAGGACAGTTGAAGTAGTTGTACCAGCAAGACTTTAGAAGTACTTTCAACTTTGAGTCAGTTCAGGATGCACTGTGTTAAAGCGAAGGGGGCATGGAGATGTACAGTATTCTGTTGTTGTGCTGCTGCTGATGTTCCCAGTGCAGAAGTACAACATCTGCAAAGGAGGAGCACGGGCTTGGCATCTGGTGAGGCAAGGGATGTGTGTTGAAATTTGCTAACGAATTTGTTTGTGTGCTAAGTGTATGTATTTATGTATGTATTCATGTGTGTGTGTGTGTGTGTGTGTGAGAGAGAGAGAGAAAGAGAGAAAGAGAGAGAGAGAGAGAGAGAGAGAGAGAGAGAGAGAAGTCCCTTTCCCACATAACTTCTAGAAGTTACCCGGACATATTTACCCGGGTATGGCACGACACGGACGTTTCCCACATGAGCTTTATGTCCGAGTGAGATACGGGCAATTGTGTTCACACTAGACCCGAGTAGGAGCCGCGAGGGGTGGGGCAATGTCAGCACTTGCAGGGGGAGAGAGATGACGCTAAATAAATGCGTTGTTGTGCTGTGTTGCCTGGATGATGCGAACTTACATCAGATCCAAAACATCATGAAACAACAGAAGTAGTTAGCTCGCTAGTCAGCGGGAGCTAGCATAGAGGAAAAAATAGCTAACGCCAGGACCACAGTATAAACAAAGCTCTACTTCAACCCTCTCTGGTATAAACATCCAACACAACAAATTAATAGAAAATAATGACACACCTGGAAAATATATAAACAGCACACAGAGGTCTGAGGCTCCTTCCCAACTCCTACAAAAAGCAACAATGCTAAATAACAGCGACGTTAACTATTAGCTGTTAATTGCTAACCCCTGTAATAAACAGCTAGTTGCAAGCTAATCGAGAACACTTCAAGCTATTCACGTTTGCAAGGATAATCCTGCCTGTCCCGCAACAAACACAACAACGTGATTGCAGTTTAAATTTTTATTGTACGTACACAACAAAATGTCACTGTTTTCTGTACTCCGGTGTTCTCCGGTGTTCTCGTCTGTGTTCATACTCGTAGGGCAATGTTATGTTTATCGTTACCATGGCAATTTGTACTTTCTGCCTCGCGCTGCAAGCAGGCTGCAAGGGCGCATTTCTATACGTCATCGGTACGCCCCCCATCTCTACCCAGAACTGTGCCGGCTGCGTTCCCACCTAAGCGCACCCGGGTAACATCTAGAAGTAGTACTAGGGGGCTAGTAGGGTGAGTTCCGGGTAAGAAAATACCCGAGTTTTGCGTTCCCACATACAGCCACCCGTTTGATATCCGTTTGATATCCGGATGTCTCGCTCATGTGGGAAAGGGACTAGAGAGAGAGAGAGAGAGAGAGAGAGTGTGTGTGTGTGTGTGCATCAGTGTAAAGTGTCTTAGTAGGACTATGGTCCTGTTGTGTAATCACAGAGATGACATACATAGGGTGGCCATTTCTAGTTCACACACACACAGTCATACAGTATGTAGCACAGCTAGAGTACTCATACAAGACCAGTGAGCACGTACACACACACACACACACACACACACACACA
>NC_085009.1:20892866-20895366 GCF_963854185.1 Sardina pilchardus
GCAAAAACGCTGCTGTTGTTGTTACGACTCTCACTTTCTCACGGCAGTACGAGGGCACGCATTTAGCACTGGCAAGGGGAACGTGCTACACTCTAGAAACTAATGTGTTGGAAACGACACAAACTGTGTTGTCCCTATCTGGACACAGAGAGGTGTCAAAGAAAAAAAAGAAAAAGCAATGCAAGTTGTGTTATTTTCAACACATTTTGTGTAACAAATAACAAACGCAATGTGTTAGAAACAACCTAAACTGTGTTGTCTCTATCTGGACACAGAGATGTGTTAGAAACACATTTGTTTTAAGAGTGTACACTTCAAAGTGAACAGAAAACAAGGTCCGGACACTGTGTGGCTCCACAAAATATTTAAAGCATTTCTTTTTAAAGAGTGTGACATCCCCAAAAGAGCTGCTTTGGGCAAGACAAACCTTTGTCTTGGCATATGTGTACACTTGTTCTTTCAAGTGACTTGGGGTGCCTCTCATTTGGACTTTTATATGTCCTCCCTCGCTCCTCTGGCCTCGATCCTCACTGATCTACATAAAGAATGATGGGGCGAAAAACAATGGGATAATATAGATCAGTGGGAACGCCCCTCGAGGAGGCATGTTGAGAAGCACCTTTGGAAGTCCTGCCTGTATACAGGAAGTGATATCATGCCAGGAAGTGCACTAATGCCTGCCTGCCACCTCCCCCTCTGCTGGCTCTGATCTGCAGTGACTTGCAGGAAGCTGGTGGTGGAGTCTTACTGTGTCTCGCTTCACTGACTTTTTAAACTCAGCTCTGCAACATGCGATGAACTGTGTCTGTGGAAGTCTGTGTGGTTGTGTGTGTGTGTGTGTGTGTGTGTAAGGAAGAGGCTGTGTGAAGTGGTTGAAGCAACGTGCTTCACACATAAAAAAAAAAAAAGAAAAAACCCAAACAGGCTCTAGACAGATGTTCCACGTTCGTTCGTTCGTTCGTTCGCTCACTCATGTCACCGCAAAGCCAAATGGATTAAGTGGGTGTTTGAACAATGAAAACACGCTGCCCGCAGATGGACGAGCCGGTAAATATTTTATCAGAGCTATGTTTACTACGCACAGAGAGCTGACCTCAGCATCACAGGGCAAGAGTGTGTGTGTGTGTGTGTGTGTGTGTGTGTGTGTGTGTGTGTGTGTGTGTGTGTGTGTGTGTGTGTGTGTGTGTGTGTGTGTGTGTGTGTGTGTGTATGTGTGTGTGTGTGTGTGTGTGTGTGTGTGTACTTATATACAGTATGTCTAGGGTGTACCTAATGTAATGTTAAAGCCTGTCCATACCTGTAATGGTAAATATATACAGTAACTATAATGTTATGAGGGTCCAGACTGACCAACAATAAGGTAAGTATTTCTTCATGTTGAGTTGAGGTTAAGTAGGTGCGTGCACATCCCACCTCACTGGGGCCAGGTGCGGGGCACAATAAATGTAAAAGTGATAAAGGAAAGTAGATGTCCGCACACTGAGACTCCAAAACCGACATGGTTTATTTAAAACCACATACAACGTTTCGACCCACCAGAGTCTTCTTCAGGCATGAGGTATGTGATGAGAACTTGAATGATTCTGATTGGCTGACAGCTTTTGTATTGTTCTAAAAGTGATCCTCAACGATATCGTTCTTCACGACGCTATCGTTACACTACGTGATGTGGATAAGGTCATTCCTATTAGCTAGAGCCGTAATTAAAACGATTGTTCCTGCTGTTATCTCATGTTAGCGGTGCAGAGAGGAGAGATTAAGAAAAGGGAGGGGTGGTGTGAGCTTGAGAGGCGGAGCAGTCTACCTTTGATTACGCCCCATATTAACAACACACAGAATCCTTCAGCAGCTAGAGGGACAGCCATGAGAGCCAATCAACAGCCATATGGACAATCATTGGACCAAATCAACAGTCAGAGGAACAGTCACAAGAACCAATCACCAGCAAGAGGCACGGTAAGTAGAGCCAATCAACAGTCAGAGGGACAGTCACAAGAACCAATCACCAGCAGGAGGGACAGTCACAAGAACCAATCACCAGCAGGAGGCACAGTAAGTAGAGCCAATCACCAGCCAGAGGGACAGTCACAAGAGTCAATAGGCGTGTTCAAGTTCAACTCCAAATGACCTCTTGCTGCAGCGAGAGCAGCAGGGGAGGGGATACAAACGCTGCTATGAAGTTGTACACTCTCTACTTCCCGTAGTCTAGACTTGACCATGTGACGAATCACGAGGCACGGACCCGCACGGACCCTTGTGGATATGAGGAGGCATCTAAACACCTGCACATACGTCAGGGATGTAAAAGCCAATTAGGGCAAAGACCTGACGTCATGAAGGCAGGGTCTAGGCTCCGCTGCGCTCCGCAGTAGGCTACCTTTTCGGCTGCTGCTCTGCTGCGAAGCAGCTGCCTGGCCACGCCTTGCTCCCGCGATAAGTTGAGGCCATGTGATACCGACTGCCGAGTCGAAAGATCTAGACCATCGTGGACAGATTTTTA
>NC_085009.1:20897866-20900366 GCF_963854185.1 Sardina pilchardus
AGAGGAAAGGCCTCAGACCACGGAATCTCTTGCTGATCCATCCTCTGTCTCTTATCATCCTTTTCCCACTCCCCCACCCTCTCTCTCTCTCTCTCTCTCTCTCTCTCTCTCTCTCTCTCTATCTGTTCATTGGTATTTTTCTGCTGACGAGGAGGCCCCTGGCACCGGGGCCAAGAAACCCCCCACCACCACTCCCTCACCCCCCCTCGGCACGATCATCACAGGGGGCTGGAGCAATTAACGGAGGGGAAAAAAATGAGGAGGATCCAGAGGAGAAAGAAAAACAACAAGAGGGCGAAGACGCTGATGGGAGGAGGAAGAAGAAGAGGGGGGAAAAAAGAAAAGAAAAAGCCTACAGTAATCAAACCACGGGAAGTCTCCATAGACTCAGGAAAAAGTGCAGTCTCCCTCTCCACCTTCTCCTCCTCCTCCTCCTCTTCTCATCCTCTTCCTCTGTCTCTCTTTATCTCTGTTTCTCTCTCTTTCACTCTTTTCTTCTCTCCTTCTTTCTCTTCGTCTTTTCTCCGTCAGCACTAACAGCCCTCTATGGGCCCCTTCTCCTCAGTCAACCTTTGCTTTTTTTTTTTATTCAAATATACGTGAACTAATGATTTCCACCATGTTGTTTTTAGACTTAGGCTGTTCATCGCGCCTGTTGGGAGGGCGCTGGATACTGATGAGATTTTTTCAGGTGCAAACCTGGCGACAGCCGGCAATACGGTGTGTGTGTGTGTGTGTGTGTGTGTGTGTGTGTGTGTGTGTGTGTGTATCTGTCTGTCTTTCTCACTCCTTTAGCTGCTTTTGTAATGTAGAATGGAATTTGTAAGGAGGTCCTGGTGAGCGGTCATCTTCTCCTATTACATTATAACACTCCATGACGGACAGATCTCCTTCATTCAAATCTTAAATCCAAAAGCATTAAATAATATAAAAATGAACATTACAAGAAGACAGAGCTGCAGATCTACGGAGGAAGCGTAATTAGAACATCCGTCAGTGTGCAGGGAGCGCACGCTGTGCCTGATAACATTACATGGACTTTACCAAGCGCTCACTTCATCAGGTAAACAACACACACACACACACACACACACACACACACACACACACACACACACACACACACACACACAGCCCATCACTTCACTCTCAATTGCCACAGCTCAACACAGTAACAGTATCATTCAATCACAGGCACAGCACAATGTAGCCAACAGACGATGAGAGTATGTGTGTATGTGCGTGTGTGTGTGCCTGTGTGTTTGTGTGTGTGTGTGTGTGTGTGTGTGTGTGTGTGTGTGTGTGTGTGTGTGTGTGTGTGTGTGTGTGTGTGTGTGTGTGTGTGTGTGTGTGTGTGTCTGTGTCTGTGTCTGTGTGTGTGTGTGTGTGTGTGTGTGTGTGTGTGTGTGTGTGTGTGTGTGTGTGTGTGTTTGGTGGGGTGGTAGAAGAAGGTGTGGATGAAGAAGGATGGTGAAAAATATGGAGGCATATTTGACAGGTACAACAAGAGAATGGAGAGAGAGAAGAGAATGTATGGTGAAGAGAGAGAGAGGGAGAAGAGAGAGAGAAAGTGTGAGGAAAAGTGAAAGAGGAGATTACATTGAGAGGGAATGATGATGAGCAAGAGAAGACAGAACAAGAAGAGAGAAGCTTTCATATTCACTCCCTCTCTCTCTCTCTCTCTCTCTCTCTCTCTCTCTGTATGTGTGTGTGTGTGTGTGTGTGTGTGTGTGTGTGTGTGTAATGCCGTTAGCTAATTAGACTCTACCTGTCAGCAGGAGTCTGCATAGATAATATTGAGAAGGATGCTGAGTGAGATGTTATAAATGGTGTGTGTGTGTGTGTGTGTGTGTGTGTGTGTGTGTGTGTGTGTGTGTGTGTGTGTGTGTGTGTGTGTGTGTGTGTGTGTGTGTGTGTGTGTGTGTGTGATATGCTCTTAAGATTAAGTGCATTGTGCATTTCTATCTGTGTGCCCCTTGTGAGTAATAGCGAAATGCATAGATGTTAAGTATTCATGCAAATTTGTGTGTGTGTGTGTGTGTGTGTGTGTGTGTGTGTGTGTTTGGTGCATTAAATTTGCAACATTTCAGAGATTCGAAGACTATGTTTAAAGACTATGTGTGTCAATTAAAATAACACAAACACATTCTCATTGTAATTATGCCAAACATGTTATGACGCACACATAACAACATACCCACATAGACACACACACACACACACACACACACACACACACACACGCACAAACACACACACATGGTATGAGCAGCTCACATTCATAATAATGTAGCTGTGTCAGCAGAATCGTACAAAAACATTTTTCCAGTGATCCTGCAACTTTGTGATCAAAGACGCACGTGCATGCTCACACGCACACACACACACTCGCGCACACACACACACACACACACACACACACACACACACACACACACACACACACAAACACACACAAACACACACACACACACACACACACACACACACACACACAGCA
>NC_085009.1:20930366-20937866 GCF_963854185.1 Sardina pilchardus
ACACACAAGTCCGTCCCAAATGGACGAGGGCAGAAAGAGGTCCACTTTCTCAATGTCTCTGATTCATCTCGCTCCAAACTTTGACTCCTTGAGAATAAGCCACTTTTTTTTAGGAAAAAAAAACATCAGAAGAAAAAAAAAAAAAAAAAAAACAATCAAAGCCCGAGATAGCTGACCCGGGACCTATCGTCCAGAACGAGGGATGAAGAGGAGGAGGAGTAGGACGGACGGAGGGGTGGAAGAGAGGTGGATGATGGAGAGAGATCGACGGAGCGAGAGGAAGAGGATGAGTTCTTCGCCATCCAGCTGTCTTTTGCCCCTGCTATTTTTCTCAGCCGGCGTCGCTGTCCGGTTCTGTCCACCCCGCGAGAGACTGCTGGTCAATTCCGACGGCCCGGCGTGACGGAGGTGACATTCATGGAACGACAGAAGAGAGCAAGCGAGAGAGGGAGAGAGTGACAGAATGACACAGACCGGGAAGACACAGAGAGAGCCAAAAAAAAGGAAACATAAGACAAGAGAGACACACACAGACAGAGAGAGAGGAAGAGAGAAGGTACCGAGAAAACTGACAGAGAGGAAATGAGAGAGGGGGGAAAAGCGACAGCGGACGGCAGGCTTCTCCTCCTCCTTTTCTCTCCTCCTCCTCCTCCTCCCCTTCCTGTCCTGATCTTGCCAGCAGGTAAGAACTCTCTCTCTCTCTCTCTCTCTCACACGCTTTTGCTCAGGCGTTGCTTCAGCGCTCACAGAAACCCCTCTTCTCTTCTCTCATCTCCTCTCCTCTTTTCTTCTTTTCTCTTCTCTCTCCTCTCTTCCTTCACTTCACAGAGGCACAAGCGCCAGTGTCCTTCACATGGAAGAGCGAAGAGATGGAGAGGGCTGGGGAGGGGAGCAGTGAGAGAGAGAGAGAGAGAGCGTGAAAAAAAGAGAGGGGGGGGGGATGAGAGAAAAAGATGAATGGAGAGAGAGAGAGAGGGGAGCGACAACAAGGCTGAAGAAGGTGACGGTGACTAGGAGGAGACGGACAGGCGAACGAGTGCATGTGTGTGTGGCGGCGACGCCAGGCGCTGGCTGTCCCCTCTGTGTCCGGAGCGGACGGTGTTCGGACGGAGCTCGGACGGAGCCAGATGCCTCTGGTCCTGGAGATCCAGAGAGAGAAGGGGCTGGGGGTGGGGGGGGAGCACGGGGTAAGCACAGCCCGTCTGAGAGAGACGTCCTCTGGGTAGCTTGTTCCAGTTTCTCCCCCCTTTTCAAAACACCGGTGCCAGCTTCTCACTCCTTCAGCAGGCGAGTGTGTGTGAGACTGTCTGCCTGTGTGTATATGTGTGTGTGTGCCTGCACGCACGCTTGTGTGAGAGAGAGAGGCTGAGTGAGTGCGAGGGTGTGTGTGCATGCGTGCGTGCGTGTGTGTACGCTGCTCTCACACTATGTCCACAGCAAGGCACCCCTTTTTTCTCGCAGCAGCGCGAAACATGTGTGCGTGTGTGTGTGTGTGTGTGTGTGCGTGTGTGTGAGAGAGGGAGACAGAGAGGGCACCAGGCTGCGCGTGTCTGTGTCTCCGTGTGGCACTCGTGTGTGTGTGATAGAGCATGTGAATGACTCCCTCCCTCCTTCTCTCCTTTCCTCTCTCTCTCTCCCTCCCTCTCTCATTCTCTCTCTCTCTATCAGCCTCGCTCGACCCTGCCCTGCCTGCTCAAAGTGCATTACGGAGCAACATGCTTTCTCTCACTCTCTCTCTCTCTCTCTCTCTCTCTCTCTCGCGTTCTCCCTCCTTTTTCTTGGAGCCCTTCCCTTCTCTCCTCCCCCTTCCTTTTTTCACCTCCCTCTCTGTCATCCTGATCCCTTCTTCTTTCTCTATCAGTCAAAATCCCTCCTTCATTCAATGTCTTCACTCAGCTTTCTCATTTTTCTCGTCATCCTCCCCCCTTTCTCTCTCTCTCTCTCTCTCAACTGTCTCTGTCACAGCATTCACAGTTCACCTCCAACCTCTCTCTCATTCTCTCTTTCTCTCTCATTCTCTCTCTTTCTCTCTCTCCCTATACCTCTCTCTCTTTCTCTATCCCTCTTTCTCTCTCTCCTTCTTCCTCTTTCTTTCTCTTTCTCTCTCTCTGTTAAAACATTAAAGCCTCCCGATACTGTCTTAAAGCCACAGACAGACACGAGGAGCTCATCACTCACTGTTCAACATGCAGACATGCAACACATACATGCACGCACGCACGCACGCACACACGCACACACGCACACACGCACACACGCACACACACACACACACACACACACACACACACAAATACACACACACAGTAAATGTTGCACTCAAACAAACCTATGAACACACATACATGTACAAACATTCTCTCTCTCTATCTCTCTCTCTCTCACACACACACATGCACACAAGCAATTGAGTTGTACTCACACAACCTATGTACATATACATGTACAAACACACACATATGCTCTCTTTTTCTCTCTCACACACACACACACACACACACACACACACACACACACACACACACACACACACACACACACACAATCAAACAGCGTGGCAGATTTGCTCTCCAGCATACGAGCCCAGGGGCCTCATTTATAAAAGTATCGCGTAGAAACCATCATTCATTTGATCTTAGATCATTTCTGATATGATCGTACGTGTGATTCAGAGAAACAAACGTATGCACAAAAAAACGTGCGTACGCCACTCTTGCAGATGTGGCCATTATAAATCGCAAATGAACGTGAATTCGTGCGCAGCCGGGTGATTTTAGGTCTCCGCCTTGTACACGCCCCCTCATCAATATCATTAGCATAGGCTTTAATGCAATCAATGGCTGAGTTGTACCTAAAATACATATATTGAAAACTGTAAAGGCCTAGCCTATGCCATCTGATGTTAACCTATGTTTATGCGCTGTTAGTTCGAATAATTAATTATAATTTTCCAAGCAGCGCTTTCTGGAAAGAAATATGCATCCATGTCCATTGTCCTCTGCTTGCTTTTATTCCTTCTGCTTGCAGTAATGTAGTAGGCAATGTGTGGCAAATGTAGTAGGTTTACTTTGGTAATAGAACATAGTAGGCTACCTTATGACGGAAATACCTACAGTACATCATACTAATTTAGGCCTATACGTTATGGTACAGTATGGCGTTTCCAATATGACCCAGGGTTAGATACTGCCCATGTAGCCTACGGCGGACTACATTATAAGCGAGATACTGTATGTCATGTAGACCGAACGTTTATGGATAGGCTATGTTTTTACTGTATAGCGAATATAAGTAGTTCACCGGTCATTCTTCATTCATTCTGCGCGTCGGGATTCAAGCAATATCGATGTCAGCGACTGTTTACTTGCAAGAATGTCCAGTGACCTTTAGGCCTACCTTTATATATTTTTATATCTTAGCCTGCATTATCCTAATTGTTATTATCCACGTATTGCCATCTGGTCTTGGTCACTGCCATCAGACACAGGCTATGCAATCAGACGCGTGCTATAACTCATTGCAACTCGGCCGCAATTATGAAGATGCAAAACTCTGCTTTTCAGAGGATAGATTATGTCTATTTACCTTTATATATTTTTATATAAAGTGGGTAACCCATGAATTCTGTGATCACGGTAATGCGCCTGTGCGTGCGTTTGATAAAGGCAACAATGCAATTACCGTGAGAATGGAATGTTAACACCAAATTCTTGAATTTCCCCTTGGGGATCAATAAAATATCTATCTATCTATCTATCTATCTATCTATATATAGATTATGTCTATTTGCGATGTAAAGATGCTGAAAAATACCTGTCCATATATAGCCTACATTATAATATTATCTTTCTGTTGTGGAGCTTGGAATATCATGAACGCAAGTCATATTTCCCTCTTCTAAACAAGCGTAAATGGACACTTTATGGTCAATATCGATGGGAACATTAAATATATAGGTGACTCTATGGCCTGCCTGCTTTTTTGAATGCTATGAAATAGATAAGATATAGGCATGGCACGGGTGTAGTAGTAAAATAAGAAGTGGGTAACCCATGAATTCTGTGATCACGGTAATGCGCCGTTTCATAACGCATTCAGAATATGTTTGATTATGGTAGAGGATATTATCAAGTGTTTATAAAATAGATAGATAGATAGATAGGCTAGATAGATAGATAGATAGATAGATAGATAGATAGATAGATAGATAGATAGATAGATAGATAGATAGATAGATAGATAGATACTTTATTGATCCCCAAGGGGAAATTCAAGATTGGTGGATTAGATGGTTCGTGTTGATGAGTGTTCATATTGTGAATGCAGATAATACAGTGTGCTTTTTCAATGTTAAAAGTTGAAATAGGTGAATACGTCTTTGGAGAGGTTGATAAACTCTATTTTTGAAATGCCTGGGGTGAATAAACTGCGTTTACTTACTTTTAGCCTCCACTTTTAGCCTCCACTACAATATTATAGGGTTTTTTCACTTTCCTTTTCCAACCTTTAAGAATTAGTTAAAACTTTAACTTCTATACTTACTACTTACAACTTCTGCTGATATTGATCATGCATATGGTAGAGAACTACAGGAGATCGTTGGTCTTCTTGGAATTTTGAGAATTCATCGCATTTGGACCTCAGATTACTTGCAGTACCCTGGCACTACCACAAGGAAATGGTCGTACGTCAGGTTGGAACCTGACGTGGAGATAAGCACTTTTCCACGTCAAAGACGGTCTTTATAAATCTGAGCGTTGGCATGGATTTGAGCGTACGCACGGTCTTAGATCAAATCTGTGCGTAAGAAAGTTTTATAAATGAGGCCCCTGGTGTCAGGGGACACATCCAGCCTTACCGCAACCCATAAATATCAAAGTGCATTTTGAGGGATTTTTCACCCCATTAACTAAAACACTGCTGTCCACTTTTATGTGCTATCTGACTCCAGAAAATACCTCTGGGCAAGAGGGAACACTGGCGTGCAATATATAATACATCTTATACATTCATTGTTTATTTTCATTAGGTTATTGCTTGAAATTATATTGTTTATTGATACTACTGCTATTCTCCCTATTGTTTTGTCATTGTTCACTGTTAAATTAATTATTACTTGTATATTGCTTTGGACAAAGGTGTCTACGAAATACCAATAAACATGACCATAATCAACCGTAACCATAATAGATTTGTTAAGACGCTCTACAGTAAGTGCTAGATCTTTTTAGGAGCACTCTAAGAACGCTCTAAGAATGCTCCTAAGAAGTTCTTAGCACTTAAGAGCTTCTTAACGAATTTGGGAAGCGCGGCCAATATCATCCCAGGAGTTTATCACCCAAAGAAATGTTCACATTATCTAACACCTTTGATGAATCATACATGATTTATGCTGTGTCTTTTTATCATGTTTTATTATGAACGTTATAGTAGTAGTCACAGAAGTTATATAAGTAATTACTTACAGATTGTTAATAAAATATTAGCTAAGCTAAAAGAAAATGCATGTTTTGGTCCGAATCGGACAGGTCGAACAAGGAAGCCACATTAAGAGTGACCAGTGAGTCTCCTGTTCTCTGGGCCTGAAATAGACACGGGACCCGGCAGCTGTGCAAACCAATACAACCCTCCCTCTGTAGCCTCAGTTGGTTTGGGAATTATGTAATTATGTGAGGAAGGACACATAGAAATGGATAGATGGATATAGTGAGAGAGATACAGAAAGAGAGAGAGGGAGAGAGAGGGAGAGAGAGACAGAGAGATGGAGAGAGAGCGAGAGAGATGGAGAGAGAGAGAGAGGGAGACATAGAGAGAGAGACATGGAGAGAGAGAGAGAGGGAGACATAGAGAGAGAGACATGGAGAGAGAGAGAGGGAGAGAGAGCTCAGAAGGACAAAGATGGAGGTGAAGATGACATTTCTTGAGGTGATAATTATGACAAGGGTAATCAAGCCTGGCGTGTGTGTGTGTGTGTGTGTGTGTACTGACATGAGTATGGCGTGCAGTAGTCAGAGTTGTTTATGCTCAAGCGACTGAGAGATCCCCTGAGGTAACGCATGCTTCTATGCCCATCTCACCTCTCACCCTTCACCTCTACACAAACACACGCACACACACACACTATATATATATATATATATATATATACAGTATATATATATATACACAAACACACAACTCACAAACAAAGACACACACACACACATACACATACAAACACACGCACACACACACACACACACACACACACACACACACACACACACACACACACACACACACACACACACACACACACACACACACACATTATATACTGTATATATTTATATATATATACACAAATGCACAACTCACAAACACACATCCACACATGCCCTACCAGCCCAGCACCCAACCCAACGTGGGTCCTTCTCTCTCTTTCTCTCTCTGTTTTTTTTTCTATCTTTCCTCACTTCTCGATTATATTCCCTCGTTCTCTCTCTTCTTATCCTCGACTGTCGTTTCATCTGTGTGTGTTTTGGTTTCGGGTTTTTTTCTGCTGCAAAGGTGAGTGTGTCTGCCGTTTATCTCTTCACATTGGCCATGTTTTGTAACGCTCCTGCTGTTGTCATTGGCAAAGCCAATACGCTAATGACTAGGGTTTTTTTTTTCTTTTTTTTAGCAGAGGTTTCTATCTGAGTGCTTCGTAATTATTGTAATCTGTTTTTAACATGTCGACCTTGGGTGACCTTGGGCGGGTCACGTGACCGTGCTGTGGTCAGCAGCGCACGCTGACAGATGAGGACGTGTGTGGCGTGGCGTGATGAAGATGAATGGCGATCCCAAACATCTGGGGATCAATTGCCCCCCCCCCCCCTCCTCCAAGATCGATTCTAATTCTGTTATTTGACGCAGGCCACGTACAAATGGTATTATAACTGCAGGGCTTCTAGGTGCAAAACCCAAAGCCCCAAATGCTGTGGGGAACCTTGCACAAAGCCTGACCTGAGCTGTCTGCCTTTATGTTCATGAGATATGATCAACGTCCATTCAAGTTCTTAGAACTGCAGAAAACTGCAGGCCCTATTTGAATCCACGGCTAGAAAGATTTGTTTGATTAACTCCTAAGTTCTTAAGCATTATGTCCCTACAAAAATTCTCAACGTCTTGTGTTTGTGTTCCACATTTTCACACTGATTCGTGTGGGCCTTTGTATTCTCTGCCTGATTCAAGCAGGACCTTCCCCTTATTGTAGGGTGACCAGATGTCCCCGGTTTCAAGGGACAGTCCCCGTTTATTGTTGCCTGCCCCTGTGATAATACAGAAAAACTACCTATGTCCCCGTTTTTTGAAGGTAAAACTTGTATCAGATTGATAGTCAAACTGAAAATGTCCCCGTTGTTTTTAACATTTTTGGGTTTATGTCCCCGGTTTTGGTCTCAGAAATCTGGTCACCTTACCTTACTGCTGATAGACACATGCTCTTACACAGTTGCATCCTTAAAATGTAGGCACTCC
>NC_085009.1:20942866-20947866 GCF_963854185.1 Sardina pilchardus
CTCTCCACTCTTGTTTAATATTGTCATCAACCATTAAAACATTACGCCAAGGTGTATCTGCTCTTGCAATCAACCATTTTTTGTTTAGTATTCTAACACATACTGTGTAGCTTTACCACCAGTTGCAATCACACCCATTACAATTTGGTCTGAAGGCTGAAAAAAAACACGTTCACACTCATCAGTTTAAGGCAACAGACCCAACCCTGGAAAATGATCACTGGAGTCTGGCATTAATCCATTCCTATGATCATTTAACAAACTAGTATCTTTCAACGTTTAAACAGACCTGAGACGCTCCAAAATCTGCCTAATAATGCGCACAGATTTCAACTTCAATTGAACCGCAAAACCTTCAACATTTTTTAGTTCAACACCACAAACATCAACTAAATGGCATAATGTAGTTACTTTTGCTTGACAAAGTCTTTCGTTGAGTGCAACTGAGCCATTAGTTATGTCAAGCCTTGCCCTATTGAGGATAGGCTCACACATGGAGCCTGGAGATGGAGTCTTTGAAGCTTAAATAGACTCCAAACTTGAAACAATCCTTGATGGAAGAGAGGAAGTCCACGCGTATTCAATGCATTGGGATCCATTAAAAACAAGGCTTTATCCAGTCCAAAACTTTCAAGAGTGTGTAGGATTTCACAGGCCACCCCTCTCCATGTTAGGTTCTCAGGTCCATTGAGGAAACGGTGAATAAACTGTAATCGAAACGCTGCCCCTCTACTGGACAGATGGATAAATCCTTGTCCACCCTCATCTTTAGGAAGATACAGCACACTCTGAGGAATCCAATGCAACCGGTCCCAAAAAAATCAACCAAAAGTGCCTGAATTTTGCATAGCAGTTTTGACGGTGGATCTAAAACCATTAGCTTGTGCCACAGAAAGGAAGCCACCAAATTATTTATAATTAAAGTTCGCCCTCTATAAGATAGCTGTGGCACCAACCATTTCCACTTATTTAGACAGCCTTTAATCTTTTCAATAGCACCATCCCAATTCTTCTGTGCTATAGCAGGGGCACCTAAAAAGACACCAAGATATCTAAACCCTACTTTTTTCCAAGCTAGATCATCTGGGAGCTTTGGTACTTCACCCACCCAGTCACCCACTAAAACGGCCTCACTTTTATTCCAAATAATCTTGGCTGAAGATAAAAGTCTAAAATCTTTAGTTATCTTGTTTAAAGAGTCTATGTCTTTCTGATCTCTAAGAATCACCGCCAGATCATCAGCATATGCTGACAATTTTAAAACGTTAAGACTGCTTGTCAAGGAGACGCCAGAGATCTCAGCCCTCAGTCTTTGTAAAAGAGGTTCAATTGATAATGCATATAACATTCCTGATAGAGAGCAACCTTGTCGTATACCTCTTCTCACCTTAAAAGGTGCGCACAAGCCGCCATTAATTTTAAGTAAGCTCTCAATGTCACAATACATGATCTTTATCATTTTAATAAACCCAGAATTAAATCCAAAAACATTTAAAACTTTCCATAAATAGTGATGCTTTACACGATCAAAAGCCTTCTCTTGAAGAACTTTTGCTTAAGCATACAGTACTGTACTACAAACCTCCAACGTATCTCGAATTAGAAAAATGTTATCAAAGATGGACCTACCTGGCACACGGTACGTTTGGTCAGTATGAATAATTTCACCAAGAATTGTGCTCAATCTCGCAGCAAGAGTTTTGGAAAAGATACGGCTGTCTATACACAATAGGGACAGGGGGCGCCACTGTTTCAGGTCTGTCAGGTCACCCTTCTTGGGCACCAGGGTCAGGACTGCCCTTTGGCAGCTCTGGGGGAGCTTTCCCCCTGCCACACTGGCATTCAACATTTCCAGTAAGTCCTGCCCCAGACCAAAACACCTTATAAAACTCAGATGGCAAACCATCAATTCCAGGCGTTCGCCCATTTTGCATTCCCATCATAGCTGCATGCAGCTCCTCCATTGTCAAAGCTTTATCAAGCTCATCAGCCGAATCTTTCCTAATTCTTGGAAGGCCATTGAGGAAAACTTCTCTCAATTCAGTGCTCCCTTCGCCTTCACTTTGGAAAAGATTTGAATAGAAATCTGTGGCCAGTTTTTTAATATCAGTGGGCTCAGTACATATAGCCCCTGATTCTGATTTCAAAGCATTTATGTAACTTCTTCGTCCATTTTTTCGCTCCAACCCAAAGAAAAATTTGGATGGAGCATCCATGTCCGAGATATTACGGAAACGGGACTGAACCAAAGCGCCCTGTGCCTTTTTCTCCAGGAGATCTTTTAATTTTCTCATTTTTTCAATATATTGCTGATTGTTTGTAGTGTATTTTGAAGCTCTATAATTTCATTCTCCAAAATATTTTGAGACATAGTTTGGCATCTAGTGACACTGAAAGTTTACTGTTGACACAATTGTTACATTGCATGTAAATGCAATGTACTGTTATCCCTGTTCTTCTTATAGTTTTTATTCTTCTTCCGACCAAAATCAACGATCAAAGGCTCTAAAACCACTGAACCGTTTGACGTCATTCAAACACTCCTACATAGGTCTTGTAACGGAGATTTGTTCTATGATTTTTCAAATGTGTGAACTTTATACTTTTTGAGATATTTACGATAAAAGAAATAAAAATTCCCATAGAGTTTACATTGAGACCCTTTGGCGGCAAAGATTAACTGTTACGTCAGTGCTCAGCTGTCAGTAATCAAGGATCTCTGATCCAAAGCCATGCCACCGCCGCTGCGCTGAACCAGGCGTGAATGTTACGTTACGTCTACTCATTAAGCTGTAACAGCTGCAGCTGCTGTAAACCAGGACGTTATCATCTTGTCTCCTGTTAGGCCACTCCTTACTTGATTTGTTTATAGCCTATCGTAACAGTAGCCTAACCGGTTTGCTCTCGGTAACGTTATCAACAGCTAAAGACAATCTAACCTAACGTCAACGTAAACACTGTAGGCCTATTTAGCTAACGACAACCAAACTTCCTCCAGGCTAACGTTTAACGTCGGGGTAGGCTGCCAGGCGAACAGGGCTTACACAAGGGCTTTTAGCCATCTCGACAGCAGCGTTTTAAGTGAAGTCCAACCAGTTGCACCATTTAGGTTCAAGCCTTCTTCTCAGTCGCTTATTGTAGGCTACATTCGTATTAGGACTATCACACTCACACACCTGGAAACGGTTTCGAAGAACATACTAGCTCATCCTGTAATATGTGTAGCCTACATAAAATATTCTACTGTAAGCTAACGTTACATTAGCTAGATATCCTACCTGTTGCTGCATCATCGTTGATTGGCGTTGTTTGAGATTGTATTCCGTATTCCAATGGTATATATAGCCTACTTTTAACCTGCATTAGTGTAGATATGAAGGCTATGTAAGCTATCCTACCAGTCGTTTCACTGTAGGCTACTAAAGTCAGCTCTTGCAACTTGTTTGAAGTTGGCAACTTCATTCAGTCTTTTAAATTCTAATAAATGA
Source organism: Sardina pilchardus (assembly GCF_963854185.1). Taxonomy (NCBI): domain Eukaryota; kingdom Metazoa; phylum Chordata; class Actinopteri; order Clupeiformes; family Clupeidae; genus Sardina; species Sardina pilchardus. Next base: position 20,946,355 of record NC_085009.1, read on the forward strand.
AGAGTTAGTTTCCAAAATAGCTATATCCACAATTTTGATGCATTTTCATAAATCACTTTTTAAATGTGACTTTCCAAGTTGGAATTGCAATTGGGTAATTGTTATTTATCTATTCTTCAGTTTAGCCTAGTTGTCTTTTTTAACTATAGGCCTAATATGTTTTACGCAGCTAACAACCTTTTTGCATTTACATGCAATGGTAATTCCTTCCATGGAATTACATTTTCTAGTTTAATTTTAACTTTCCCAATATCCCACCACTGTTGTAAGGAACTAAAGTGTTCTTTTTCCATTCTGAAATTAAACCAAAAATTAGAAAAAACTTCCTTAAAATGGTTATCCTCTAATAGGGCAGTGTTAAAAAGGCACTCTTAGGTTTAACTGAACTTAAAGATAGAGTACACAAAACCATAGAGTGATCAGAAAATCCTACTTGGATAATTGAACAACTCTTATAGACGCTAAGATAATGCTTAAAACTATAAAAATCTATCCAGTCTGGCAAGAGACAGAAAATTATCATATGAGTGGACCCATGTATATTGCCTTTGATCCTTATGAAAATATTTGTTGCATTATGACTTAAAAACATTTGACCAGAAAACCCCTTTGCCCAATCAGCAGCATTTACAGCATCGCTATGCGTTTCTTGCAAGAACATAACATCTATATTTTTCTGTCTCATTGTTTCAAATAGTTCTGCCCTTTTTAAGCTCTGTCTAGCCCCATTCATATTCAAGGATGCAACATGAATAGCAAGCATAAGGAGAAATAAAGGTATACATGTGCATCAAGAAAAAAGGACGCTTAAACATCATCATAATTAGCTTTTAACTTGGTCAGAAATTTACTGAGACGAAACCATTCTGTATCAATAAAGAGGCCTTGTTTTTTGTACAACTTAGTCTTTTCAATAAACTGTTCAAGGTCAGTAAAAAATGCTTCAATACGAACTTTATGTTTATGTTTAGTTTTTTGGAGGAATGACTTAATGTCATCTACAGTGTATGTCTGGTTTGAATAGCCACTCTGTATAGGCATACTGTACTGTATGTTACACTGCAATCAGAGGAGTAATCACTTTCCCTTCCAGTAGCTTCAGTTTCATTTAACGTTACACCAGTACGGCCAGTTTTCTTTGCACCTTTGACATAACCGCTAGAATCCATTTTCCTTTTCTCTGGCTTTTTTAAAAACGGGTCAATATCATCAGCAATTTGATCACGAGTGCGTTCTGGCGTTATGTCACTGGTAGGCCTAGAATCAGCGCTACTTTGTGAATTGTGTAAATCAACACTATCTGTGTACTTTCAAAAGGGGTGTCCTGCGTATTCTGCAAATCATCACTGTTCTGAGCATTTTGCGAATTGTCATTAACCAAATTTTTGTCCTCTGTGGTGTGTCTAAAGGGTTTTGAACATTATCGCCGTCTTCAACAGGCTCATCACTCGCAACAGGCTCTCCCCGCTCTGTACCACTATCTTGGGCAGGAACATTTGTAACGTTACTTTC
>NC_085009.1:20962866-20967866 GCF_963854185.1 Sardina pilchardus
TCATAAAATCACCTGTTCCACAATTATTGGCACCCCTAACAATTCCTAGGAAATAAATGTAATTAAAGTATTTCTGTCATTTCTGTCATTTCTACAGTAGTTTACAAAGTCAATCAGAGTATGTACTGTAGGAACATTTAAATAGTAATTCTTAACATCCTGTTTCCCTGGGCTATAAATGTGATGTGACACAGAGGCCATTTCTCTTCAACATGGGAAAGACAAAGGAACACACTGTTCAAGTAAGGCAGATGTGTGTCGACTCTCACAAGTAAGGCAATGGCTACAAGAAAATAGCTACTCGCACACCTGCCCATATCTATGGTCAGAGGAATCGTTGAGAAGTTTAAAACAACTGGAACAGTGGTAAACAAGCCTGAAAGAGGACGCAAGTTTATTTTGCCACCACGCACAGTGAGGAGGATGGTAAGAGAAATAAAAAAATCTCCAAGACTCACTGTTACAGAATTGCATCAAATGGTTGCATCTTGGGGTCACAAAGTCTCCAAAACAACCATCAGGCGCTACCTACATGCCAACAAGTTGTTTGGGAGGCATGCACGGAAAAAAACCTTTCTCACTCAAAATCATAAGCACAAACGTTTGGAGCGGTACTGGGCCTTCAACTGGGACCGTGTGCTTTGGTCAGATGAGACAAAGTTAGAGCTTTTTGGCTTTTTGGTAACAAAAAGATGAGTATGCAGAACAGCACCTCATGCCCACTGTGAAGTATGGGGGAGGATCGGTGATGCTGTGGGCCTGTTTCTCTTCCAAAGGGCCTGGGAACCTTGTTAGGGTGCATGGTATCATGAATGCTTTGAAATACCAGGTTGAAATCAAAATCTGGTGGCCTCTGCCCGAAAGCTGAAGATGGGTCGTCACTGGGTCTTTCAGCAAGATAATGACCCTGAACATATGGCCAAGTCTACACAGAAATGGTTCACCAGACACCGTATCAAGCTCCTACCATGGCCATCTCAGTTCCCAGACCTCAACCCCATTGAAAACCTGTGGGTTGAGCTGAAGAGGAGAGTGCAGAGGGGAGGACCCAGGTCGCTGGATGATTTTAGAGATTTTGTGCAAAGAGTAATGGTCGAAGATCCCTCTTTCTGTTTTCTCTAATCTTGTGAAACATTATAAGAGAAGATTAGGTGCTGTTTTATTAGCAAAAGGGGGTTGTACAGAGCATTAACATCAGAGGTGCCAATAATTGTGGCACACATGATTTGAAATAATTATTTCTTAATGTGGGATTTTTTTCCTTCTAAATGAATGCACTTGTATTAAAGGTTGGATTTTACGCTTTTTTCATTGTGGTCCTATATTATTTGAAAAAAAAATGAATTTATTAGAATTAAAGAACACATCTTAAGCAGGGGTGCCAATAATTATGGAGGGCGCTGTATATATATATATACACACAGTATGTGCTACCATCACATCTGGTGTAGCCTGTTCCATTGACTACAGTGGAAGCGCTCCAGTGTTGTGAGCCCAGTGTAGCCGGCTGGGTGAGCAGCAGCTCAGCTCCACTGAGACGCCCTGAGAGGGAGCTCTGAGAGTGGGGTGCTTGGCACAAACATGGGATGTTTGGCAGGTCAGACTAGTTTATATCTTTCTACTTCTCTCTCTCTCTCTCTCTCTCTCTCTCTCTCTCTCGCCCTCTCGCTTTTCTCACACACTTTTTGTGCTAAATACTTCGGCTCTCCTCATTCTCTCTCTCTCTCTCTCCTCCTCTTTCTTTCTCTCTCTCTCTCTCTCTTTCTCTCTCGCTTTCCTCTTCTGGCAAGAGGTGGATGGTGGCTAGAGATGAGAGAGGGAGGAAGTGAGATCCAAAAAAAGGAGAAAAAAGTAGAGCTGAGACTTAGAGTGAAAGAAGAGAGAGGAGAGAGAATACTGTAAATGACAGAGAGAGAACAGGGAGAAAGAGTACAAATCCAAATGAAAACAGAAAATGATGCAGGGGAAAGAATAGGAACGAGAGATTGAAATGGAAAGAAAAAGAGATACAGCATGTCAAGTGATGAGAGAAAGAGCGAAAAAAAAACGTCAAGAGAGAGGGGCGGAAACCGACTAACTGAAACAAAAAAGAAAGATCAGAAAGAGAGGACGAAAGCCAGAGGAAAACAGGAAAGAGAGAGAGAGAGAGAGAGAGAGAGAGAGAGAGAGAGAGAGAGAGAGAGAGAGAGAGAGAGAGAAGAGGGAGTTTAGGAGATAGAGGGGAAGGAACAGAAAGATTTGGAAAGCGGAAATGGAAAACCCCCAACAGTAATTGGATGGCACTAGTCCTGCTGCTTGAGCAGCCCTGACTGTCTGGCAACAGAACTGAACACACACACACACACACACACACACACACACACACACACACACACACACACACGCAGACATGCAGGCGCGCACACAGACACACACACATACACACACACACACACACACACACACACACACACACACACACACACACACACACACACACACAATGAGCCCAGAGTGGTATCACAGCAAAACAGATTGAGATTAGAGACCTGTGATCCAAGCCATGAGAGAGCCAGAGAGACACAGAGAGAGAGAAAGGGAGAGAGAGACAGAGAGAAGGAGGGAAGGAGAAGAGAGGGGTGGGGTGGGAATGAGGAAGAAAAGAGAGGGAGGGCAGGAGAGAGAGAGAGAAAGAAAGAAAGAGAATCAGAAACAGACTGACAGAATCCAAACGAGAAACAGAGAGAGATTAAGGAGGAGAGAATGGGCAGTTACAGTATGAGGAGGGGGGGGGTTGAGAGAAAGGATTGGAGCTGGTTTTCACGCCGCACTCTGCTTCATACGACAAACAGTAAACTTCCGCGTGAAGTGGGGAGGATGGATTTCCAAAAAAACCTGCCTATTCTTCCCGACAAAACCAGACGCACACAAAACAGCCTCCCTACTGAGCCACCACAAAAGGGGCCCTTCAGACTGGGGCTTAATGAGTTGCGTAACGCCCGCGCATCGGCCTCCCGCGGCCCTCTCATTGGCTCCCAGCAACGAGGGCCTCTCATTGGCTCGCAGCACCAAGGGCCTCTCATTGGCTCCCAGTACTGAGGGCTTCTCAATGTGCTACTCCAGACCAGAGCTGTGGCTCGGGCCAGCTGCAGCATGGAGCAAACCCCTGACCCACAGGAGTGCTGCTGCTGCTGCTGCTGCTGCTGCTGCTGCTGCTGCTGCTGCTGTTGTTGCTGTTGTTGTTGTTGTTGACGCTCCTCTCCAGGGAAGGCTACTGTAGGAAACAGGTCCTATCTGAGCGACCTCAGCCTGGGAATAATCCACGGATCATGTCCATGAATGGGAATAGCCCACGGATCATGTCCTTGAATGGGAATAGCCCATGGATCATGTCCATGAATGGGAATACTGTAGCCCATGGATCATGTCCATGAATGCCGTGCTGCTATTGTTGCTCTTTCCCCCGGGTTGTGGCTCCTGTCCACGCTACCTCAACCTGGGTATAGCCCGTATTGACTTGGTTTGAATTGACACAAGACGTGTTGGACATGATTCAAATGTTTTCTGGTATGAAAGCCTCCCTCACCCTTGACAAGTTCAGAACAGTTTACAGAACAGTTCTTCAATCCTGATTAAATTGACAATTAAGTTCTTCAATCCAGTTGGACATTCTCATTCAGTTGTTTGGAAGGCTCATCCCAGCTCAATTAATCTCATTCCTTCAGCTTCTGCAGCTGTCGAGAGGAAGTTGTCCTGCAAGAGGAAGTGCTTCCACGGACCTGCATTTGATCAGCCAAAGAACCTTCTAGAACAATGTTTTCAAAACTTTCACAACACAAATCATAATTGCCATATTGGTGGTACAGTAGCATCGTGGCTAAAGACCCGGGCTAGTATGCAGTACCCAGAGAAGTTGTAATTTGCTGCTGCCGCCGCTGCCATTCAACAAGACGTTTGAACCACGAGTAGCTCTGAGAGCCTGGCCCTTGTGATAAATAACATATGGGCAATTCCTTTTTGTCACGTCCATAACGCCAGTGAAATGCATTGGGATTTCTATGATGTGAATGATAAAAAAAAAAAAAAAAAAATTCCAGCCAAAAATAGCAAATGGTCAAATTTCATTAAATCATTCACATCATACCATACCATCACATTTTATTGGCATTACGGACGTGACAAGTTAATTTTCTGTTGAATTGCCCGTATGCAGTGCAACAACCATAGGGCCTACTGAAATGTAGGCTAGCCTTTCATAACACAACAGCCTCAGGCTATGGCTAAGGTGGAAGCATTAGCTTACTTCCTATTGCCCAGGGTTCCCACCGGTGAAAGATCAATGAATTTTAATTAAGTCTTATTGCAGACATTGAAAGCCAGTGGATTTTTTTATCATTTTTGTAAAGTCAGGAAATATCAGGGAATGTTGTTGAAATAGTTTAAAACTGACTTGCCCAAATAACTGAATAGAAATAATTGGGTTATTAACCTTTTCATTTCTTGCTTGCTTGGGTGGCTACGGTTTGCCATACTTTATTTTTCATTGCCCATTTATTAATTTCCCATTTTTCTAAACAATTTAAAATTCTAGAACTATTATAAGGCTAGTCTGAATTTTTTGGTTGGTGAAGTAATTTCAGCGTAACTTCATTATACAGTAGGTCATGGAAAATGCTCTCTAAGCGTAAAGTCAGTAGCCAGGCTCTGCCTTCCTTCTGTACATACTTCTGTTCAATTTTCATTTCCCTTCAAAACATTGTCTGCGTTTGCGGTATATTTGTGGGTTTTCTCGAGCCAAAAAATGTGCATTGAGGTTGTGCGCTAATTTGATCATGACATACATCACGACCAAACATTAGCCATTGACTCTGGGAAGATCCAGTAGTTTTAAACTTCAACAGAGTACCCGCATTCAAGGAAGTTCACACTTGGCAGTGGAAAGTGGCCAGACTCTCTGTACATTATGAAATATGTGCGAGAGTTTGGTAGGATCAGGTTAGAAAGCCAGGGAAAAGACATAG
>NC_085009.1:20985366-20987866 GCF_963854185.1 Sardina pilchardus
GTGTTTTAACCACTTCAATACCACAGTAGCGCAATGAAGACAAATTGTGAGAACACTGAGTAAAATGAACAGCCACAGGGCTTTTAGGGTCATGATTTCTGATGTTGGAACGATGCTCAGAAATTCTGGTCTTTAACGGCCGTGTGGTTTTGCCGATATATGCCAGGCCACACGGGCATTTGAGCATGTATATGACATTCGAGGTGTTACAGGTGATAATCCCATTGATGTTGAAGGACTTCCCTGTGCGCGGGTGGCTGAAAGTGCTCGTCTTCTGTGTAAAGTTACATTGGGTACACCTCCCGCACCTATAATTCCCAGGGGGCGCCGCCTGTAGAAAATGAGGTGTAGTTAGAGATGGAAGGTGTGCTCTCACCAATGAGTTGCGTAGATTGGGAGGTCTCTTGAAAACCACCCGGGGGGCTGTGGTAAGAGCCTTGAGACCTGGATCTGACTCCACTATGTGCCAATGGCTGTTGATGATGGATTGGATGGGTTTGCCCAGCGGCGAGTACTGGATAATGCAGTTCACGTTAGGTTCCTTTTTCTGGGTCCTGGTCCGTTGAAGGCAATCAGTCTGGGAAACAAGTTCATAGCGACTCCGTGCATCTTTTATCCATTTTGGTTTGTATTGTCTCTGTTCAAAACGCTTCTCCAGGTCGTCGGCTTGATTTTGATAGTCTTCGTCCTTGCTGCAGATACGCCGTATGCGGCTAAACTGGGATATGGGAAGGGCTTTCTTCAGAGCTGTGGGGTGGAAAGATTGTCCATGTAAGATTGAGTTTCTGTCAGTGCTTTTTCTATATAGATTTGACCCCAGTGCATTATCATCTCTGTAAATCAAAATGTCCAAAAAATTCATGCGTTCAGTACTGTGTTCCATAGTGAACCGCAGATGTTGGGAATTGGAATTAATAAACTGATGGAATTTATTTAAATCTACTTCAGACCCATGCCAAACAAAGAAAATATCATCAATGTACCTCCTCCAGTGCGAGATGTTATGGAAGAATGGGTTTCGTAGTTCATTGAAGATGATTTGATGCTCAAAGGATCCACAGTACAGTGAGGCAAAACTAGGGGCCATTTTCGCACCCATGCTCGTGCCAGATACCTGAAGGTAATAGTCAGAACCAGAGAGGAAAAAATTAGACGTCAGCACAATCTCAAGGAGCTCCACAATGCACTTAGTACTGGGTATGCAGTCTGTCCGTGAGTTGAGAAAGAATTCTGATGCTCCTAACCCACCCTCAAAGGGTACATTTGTGTATAAGGATTCGATGTCCATGGTGACCAGAAAACATGGTTCATTCGTTAGTTCTATTGTTTTTAGAAGTTTTAGAAAGTCCATTGAATCTTTTACATAGGATGGTAGGGCCATCACTAGAGGCTGTAGATAGTAGTCCACAAATGCAGAGATTTTTTCGGTCAGAGAGCCTATGGCCGCAATGATAGGTCGGCCAGGGGGAAAGTCTGTGTACTTCTTATGAATCTTTGGTAAGATATACATGACTGGTGTGACTGGAAATTTTACAGTCATAAAGGCATGTTCTGGTTTTGAGATATCCCCTGACTCAAGGAAACCATCTAGTTTGTTATTTATCCTTTGTTTAAAGTCCTGTACGGGGTTATGCTGTAATTTCCTATAGAAAGTCGTATTACTCAGCTGCCTCTGAATTTCACCGTCATACGCTGAACGGTCCATTATGACAATAGCTCCCCCTTTATCTGCACTTTGAACCACCAAGGTCTTGTCTTTCTTAATCAGGTCCAATTCCATCCTTTGTTCTTTCGTTAAATTGTTTGCCACTTTATACTCCTTCTTTTTATTCAATAAGAGTGCTGATTCATGACCTTGTGATCATGTAGAGATGGTACATGTGGTCACCTTATGGTACATGTGCCATTTGGATTCCACATGCATGTATCTGCAGCACGAGTAAAGGCCCCATCACATTGCACACAGCATGCGCCATGAAACCCATTACTTTCAATGGTTTGAGCACGCAAGAACTGGCATTTTGCCGCGTTGCCGTTCTTGTGCGCGCCGCGGTCAAAGTTGAAATAATGTTTAACTTTGACCGCAGGGGCGCTGTAAGTCAATGGTCTTCCGTCGTTAGAACGTTACCTCAACCAAGAGCAACGTACAGTAGCGGTGAGCGCAGCGCAGGCCGTGTGCAATGTGATGGGGCCTTAATGCTGCCCAGACAGTTTCAGCCATTTGCATTTACCACACAAGAGCTGGAGGGTTTTAGCCTAGAAATCTAGACGCACCCTAGCGGCGAAAAATATTTTTGCCTAGCGGGAGGGTCTAGGGTCGCAGCGTTGAGGCCAAGCCTGCGCTAGGCACAAGGCCAGCCTAGCCAATCAGAACGCTCTATCTGTGTGCAGAGCCCTAGAGCCCGCCTTAGCTCACCTTCGGCTTCTGATATTGACGCCAGCCAGAGGGCTGGACCATGCGTCCTCGTTCGACGAGTTGGGTGTGAGACCGTGTTGCACA
>NC_085009.1:20992866-21005366 GCF_963854185.1 Sardina pilchardus
TAAGGAAACAGAGAGGGAGAAAATAAAATAGAGAGAGAGAAAAAGAGAGGATTATAGAAGAGAGAAAATAAAATAGAGAGAGAGGGAGGGAGAGAGAGAGAATGAGAAAGGGTGGAGGGTTGATGATGTAGCAGCAGGCAGGGCCAGGGGAAATAGGGACAGGGATGAGAGATGGAGAGAGGGAGGGATGGAGGGAGGGAGAGATGGAGGGATGGAGGGAGGGAGATGAAGAAATGAGTGAAGAAGGGAAACATTGACCTCAGGCAGGAGAAGGAAAGAAATCACTCCGCCACAAACAAACAATAAAAACACAGCGATTATGACATTTCTCTGTAGCCTGCAATCACACACACACACACACACACAGACACACACACACACACACACACACACACACACACATAGAAAGAGAGAGAGGTTTCACACTCACACACACAAACACATAAACACACAGAGAGATAGAGAGAGAGGTTTCGCACTCTCACACACAAACACATAAACACACACACACACACAGGTTTCACACTCACACACGCAGACACACATAACCACAACCACAAATACACACACACACACACACACAGTGAGAAAGAAAGAAAAAGCGGGAGAGAGAGTTACAGAGAGAGAAAGAAAGAGAGGGAGAGAGAGAAAGTCTCCCCCCATTACCATAACCCTTAAAAGTGATTCAGTACACCTACAATAAAATCAATTCCCCTGCACCCCTGGTTGCAGAAACATTGGAAAAGCAGAGCAAAATATATTACTTTGCATCACCACACACACACACACACACACACACACACACACACACACACACACACACACACACACACACACACACACACACACACACACACACACACACACACACACACACACACACACACACACACACACACACACACACACACACACACACACACACACACACACACACACACACAGAGAGAGAGGCCACAAAAGGGTAGAACAAGACTAAGGGGGAATGCACACCAATGCATATTGTAGGAAAAGGCCTATGTTACCTTGGCTGTCGCAGGTAAGGTTACCGCTTAGCTTAATTAGCGTGCGCTAGCCTCCGGCGCTCCTCTGACAACCTGCTCCACTTTCCCGCGCCGCACCGCGCCGTGCCATGCCAGGCCACTCAGTGGGACTCGAGAGTGAGGCCACCAAATCCCATTCTCCACAACAAGCCTCCCTCATCAGCTCCCAAGCCCTCCACTCTGAGGGTGCGCTGTGGGCTTTGTGTGTGTGTGGGCTTTGTGTGTGTGTGTGTGTGTGTGTGTGTCTGTGTGTCTGTGTGTGTGTGTGTCTCTGTGTGTGTGTGTGTGTGTGTGTGTGTGTGTGTGTGTGTGTGTGTGTGTGTGTGTGTGTGTGTCTGTCTGTCTGTCTGTCTGTGTGTGTGTGGCTTTGTGCGTGTTTGTGATTCTGACTGTGTGTGTGTGTGGCTGTGTGTGTGTGTGGGGGGGGGGGGGGGTGAAATTGCAGCTGCTCCGACGTCCCCTGCTTTTAAACACTTCCGAGAGAAGTAGAGAAGTAGTTCAGGTTCACCCCACATCCCCGATCGCGTTTATTTCCCCCCTGTTTTTTCCAAATCCTTTCAAGGGCACTCGTGTCAGACAAACTAGGTAGCAAGGAAGCGAAGTGCAGTGCAGCCTATTTGACTGACTGCGTGTTCACACTGATAGTGTTTTTAAAATAACATGGTCCCAGTGAAATGGGGGAAATCAGGAGAACAAAATAAAAAACATTAAGGGCTCCTGAGATGGACGCTGGGCCAGTCTCCAACAGCGGTTGTCACTTCAAAGGGACAGAATGAGACATGGCAGTTCTGCCAACATGCTCTGTGGCGGTGGCAAAAATAACGTTTTTTGCCTTTAACCCTACTATGTCCAATTCCTGTTACCACCTGGAGAAGGGGGGTGGGTTCAGCCGCGAATCCAATAAATCCATAGAGAGTTTGATGTTGACTTTTGCTGGTTAATTATCGTCAATAAAACACACGTAAGATCTGTATAAATAAATAAACAATGCAATGGTTTTAACGTCATTACATTTGGCTTTTTGGCCTTTCACAGATGATACAATAACACTTTGGGGCCCAGGCTGAGGACTGACAGATCGAGTTTGCAGGCTGGGTTTCACAGCACGAGGTCAACAATAGAATATGCTGGCGTGCCTTCTCCCCAGTATGCACCGCGTGAACCCATTTATAGGCCAGCACCATCACCACTTGGAGTGCACTGCTAAGATAAAATGAGGGGGGGGGGGGGGGGGGGGGGGGGGGCAGACAAGTTTGTCCACAATGGGGACCAAAAACATGACTTCCCTCTGGGATGATCAGGGCCTGGGTGTTTATTGGTGGCATGAAGGTATCGTCATTTCGAAGCAGGATGGATGGCAGATCTAAGATTACAGGTGGCACCAAGGGTTTCAATCAGATTTTCAGATCTGTTTGCAAAAAGTGAAAGTGCACAACGGACACACACACACACACACACACTGTCTACAAATACATTAATATTCAGCAGAGCCAATTAAATGGGGGGTGCTGATTTGTTAGCCTTCGCAGGGAGGAAATACAATGCTATCTGCTTTGATTAAGCAGAACGAAAATGACAAGTAAGAATAAGAATTCAATGACTCATGTTTTCAGTAATGTAGGCAATCCTGCATACAGTATCCAAGCACGTGGAATGAATGCCACTGTATGATTTAAACCTGATCACTACACAACAAACACCTGATTTGTCACGATTTACTCAACCCATAAATAAACCAATTGTAGCACCACAAGGTACCACCGGGCAGTCTCTTGCAATAAATAAATAAATAAATAAAAAAAACATGGTAGAGCCCAGTCATTAGTCACCATGGCCCAATCCCAATGTCAGCCCTAAAGACTAAGAACTAAAGACTCACAGACTTAATTGATCTCAGGTGCTAAGTGAGTGAGTGTGTGAGGCCACATAGGCTCAGATAGGTATTTGGGATTGGGACAGCACTTCACGAGATCACATGTACCTTGGCGATGTTTACTAACAAAGACGTTGCTAACATTTGCACCATGCACGTGTGTCGTGCGTGCTGTTGTTTACCTTCATTTCCGGATTTTTCTATGATCTCCGCGGTAAACGTCACAACACTTTGAACTGTGGGTAATTCCCTTAGGTTAAGTCTGCACCGATGCAGACTCACGGAAAGGGCTCGGTAAGTCTGTACTCAAACCCTCCCGCCCGTTGTAATTCGACATTGGGACAGCCCTAAACCCTTACGAATTTCGCGAGAACGCGCACCAAAGTCCGCGAGTTCGTGAGTCCGGACATTGGGATTGGGCCCATAACTGTGTGTCAGAGGAAAGCAGGCTGTCTCCCCCCCCCCCCCTTTAACAATACTGTCACGGCATGTCAATAATCAGCCGCCCGTCGCTCCACTCACTCCTCCACATGCACCTCCTTCTGATTGCAAATGTCAGAGGAGTCCCTAGCCGAGTGACCTACTGTCCACTGTATTCCCATTTGCAATAACTAGAGGGGGAGGAAAAAAAATAATAAACCTTGTGTGATGTTGACATTTTAGAAGGCACCTCTTCATAATATGCCCTTCCTCGACCTGTCTCCGTTATACTCGGTGTGAGAGTTTAACCCCAGTGCTTTTGCGCATCAATGGTTTGTTTTTTCTCCCCACTAACATACCTTATTTTCCTGTGGAAGAACTTGACCATCTCTTCTCACTGCAGTTCATACAGTAGCACTGTGTGGACCTAACATACACCATGAGGATTCAATAGCCTACGCTGTAACTGTGATAACGCACCAGCATATCGATACAGTAAATGTCTATGGTGAGTTCCCAGACCCTGCATCTTGATGTGGGTCTGACTTATCAGGCTAGGTTTCCCCCTGATTTGGCCCCACTACGAACTACCAGAGACACCCCCCCCCCTCCCCTCCACACACACACACACACACACTCTGACACACACACCCTGTCTTTCACGTAGCACCATGAGGATTCAGCAGCTTACGCTGGAATTGAATTGAAATTGAATACTTTAATGTCATTGCACAGAATACAACGAAATTGGATCACAATCCTCAAGGTGCACTTAAAAAGAATATAGGGCTAATAATTTAAGACATTGCAGACACACAATCACTCATCCCCATTCTTCTGTCCTCCCATAGCCCCATAGTAGGGTGAGGGACCCACACAAAACATACCCTCCCATTACATACATAGTACACATACAATACAACACATAACTGTGATAATACACCAGCATATGGATAGAGTAAATGTTAAGTGTAAATCAGGCCTCTCGCCCAAATATACTTGCGTGTGAGGAATCTGGTCTCTACATTCCCATCTGTCAATTAGTGTTAGTGTAGTGTGATTAGTTTGTGATTGGACCCAGAAGATGTGGACAGGAAGCAGGAGAGACAGAGACAGATGTGCAGGTTTTCGGCCTGAGCTGCGGGGCAAAATCCAAATCGCTGGCAGATCAGGCAGGGTTTAGCCAGCCTCACTCGCCGCCGCACTTAGACAGAAACTAAAGCAGCAGACAGGCAGCTTGTGATTACAGAACTAGCATATGATTTTATTAGTATTTTAGTATTAGTGATATAGTATTAGGTTTGTGAACCCTGTGCGGGGTTCTTCTGCCCCTGCCTGGCTAAGGGTTTCAGGCTAGTGTGGGGTTGCCCTATCCTAGAAATCTAGACGTACCCTAGCCTACAGATGAGTGCATGTGTGAGTGAATGTGAATGAGTGGCATTACCCTGTAAAGTACTTTGAGTCCTCGGAGGAGTAGAAAAGTGATGTACTGTATGTCGTAGAAAAGTAGCCTAGATATCTAGACGCACCCTAGCGGCAATGTCATTTGTTGCCAGGGTAGTCTAGCAACTCTCCGTTGGCTTGCGAGCTGGAAAAATTAAACTTCTATCGGGCCAATCACATCGTGTATAGAGTCGGTGGGCAGGCTTCACATAACGACGACTGACCTGCGACCATAAATTGCGATTGCTAAGCATGAATTCTCCATCCTGCTATTTGAAAACAAGAAGACGATTGATTGTAGCTGCTAGTGCTAGCGCTACCCTGTTTCATGGAGAGGGAATCTGAAAGACAACCATTTCTCCCACTCCTCCGATTGAGCCCTGCCTATAGACCTCTGGAGTTCACCTACACAAAAGCTGCCTTATATCCGGTATCTTGCAACATTTTGGGCAGCCGTGGCCTACTGGTTAGGATTTCGGGCTTGTGACCGGAGGGTTGCCGGTTCGATCCCGGACCAGTCCACGGCTGAAGTGCCCTTGAGCAAGGTACCTAACCCCTCACCGAGCACGGCTGGTTGGGCAGGCAGTTCACTGCTTCGGGTTAATGTGTGATTCACCTCATTGTGTGTTCACTGTGTGCTGTGTGTGTTCACTAATTCGGTTAAATTGGGTTAAATGCAGAGAAACAAATTTCCCTCACGGGATCAAAAAAGTATATATTCTATTTTTCTATTCTATTTTCTATGGTACAATAACATGGAGATTTTGAATTATTGCACCTGTTAAACTCTTGTGGGGACGAAGAAGTCTGAATTGCTGACGTTTTGCTCTACACACTTTTGCCCTCTGCCTTCGAGTGGGTACTGTGATCTGCAGTAGGCTACATTAAGACGGCAAACTTGCTACTCCAGAGCAAACTTGCAATGCAACTTGCCATAGGTAGCTTCAATTAACACCCGGATCTCCTGATATGGGCAAAGATGGCAGTTTTGGCTCTGTTTTGTAGGCTTCAGAGGTCTATGGTGAGTTCCCAGACCCTGCATCTTGATGTGGGTCTGACTTATCAGGCTTGGTTTCCCCCTGATTTGGCCCCACTACGAACTACCAGAGACAGCCCCCCCCCCCCCACACACACACACACACATACTCTGACACACACACACACACACCCCTTCTTTCAACAGTTTTGCTGATGGTAGACCTGCTTTCGGTATACCCACCGCCACCCCATATCCATGTGACAATGTAATTTGTGTGTGTGTGTGAGAGAGAGTGAGTGAGTGAGTGTGTGGGATGGGGAGGATTGCAACACAAACAAAATGGAATGGGATTTTTGACCACTCACTGAGACGCATGCTGACTGCAACAGGATGCTAATTCAGAAAGTCCGCAGGAATCCCAGGGAATCCGCCGCCCGGCTCCGGAACGAATCGGGCCCAGAGGTGGGCCTGATCCGGGGCCGAATCTGCATTTCCACGGGGGTCCCTGCCATCCCCCGCAAGCTAGTCTGAAAGCATGCAATTACGGGAGAATAATTAGCAAATATGTTCATAGTTAAATTGGATATGAATTGATTGAGCTTCGCTGCATTTTGCCGATGGTTTCCATCCATTCTCCAGCGTGGTGTTCAACGAGAGAGTCACTTTAAACACACACTGTCTGTGGCATTTTGTAAAAGCTCAGCCCTGCTCAGCTCCCTATAGCCTTCTCTCTGGATCAAAATGCCAAGAAGAAGTAATCAGAAAATAATGTCAGAAGCCCCAGACAGTTGTTAAGACTCTTAATATTCCTTGGGACGGCTAAGCTGATAAGCATTCGCACCGGATGTTCTTGTTCCTTATCAGCGGAGCACTCCCAAAATGCTTCTTACCCCGGCCTACAGTGTCTACAGAGGGCCAAAAAAGGCATTAAATAATAAAATCGGTGACCTTTACCTAACCGTAGCCCCGGCGACTTGACAGCTGGACGCACTTGTCACTGTTGTGTAACGTTGAAGGGTGTGAGGGTCATGGGGGGGTGGGGGTGGAGGGGGGTTGGGGGGGAGCCAATCCTGCTCCTGAAAATTGCTTGTGTCGTAATCTTCTTAATGAATGGCGGCAGGGACAGACTGGCTCGGTGTCTGGGAGAGTGCAGGGGCGTATATGTAATTGACTCCAGTTACAGGGCCCTGACCGATTCTTAGCCCTTTTTTTCTCTCGCTTTCCAAACGCCAATGTGTGTGTTTTTTTTCACCCCCTCTCTCCACATAGAGGATATCTAGACAAGACTGGTCTAATTTTCCCTCAGAAAAATGCAGTGGGCATAACACTTTACTCGAAGCCATAATAGGCCTAGCGTACAAGATTTATGAGTGACTGTTATAAGCCGTCAGTGACAGTGTGATGAAATCAAAATGACATGAGGGTAATGCTACCTTTATTAGTAGGCCTAACGGTCATAACTACCTTTCCGAACTGCCCACCTCAATATTTTGGATGCCGCAATAATGGCTTGTCACATGTTTATACTGTAAGCCATCGTGCCATCAAATACTGCATTACTGATAGCGGTAATGGCGGTCGTTAACATGACTGAGATGACCGGCTCCTGAGCAGCATCTGCAATGACATGTTCACAAGACACCGTGTGTGTATTTCTGTCTCATCCCCACACAAGGTTTCATGAGAGTTCCATGAGGGTGCGTGAACATCTCCTAACAACACATTCCACAGGAGATAGTAGTTCATTATAATTGGCAAAATAAAAACACATTAAAAAAAGAACATTAACACTAATTACCAGTGTCATAATATTTCCATAATGGCCTACCGTAAACACACACTGCCCAAGGCCACATCAGACCTGATCTTTGGGTACCTGTCTGGGGCTGGTGTCCTACCCTGGGTGCGGTGGTGGCCATGTTTGTGCGTTCACAGCGGTGCAGGTGAGATGTGGAAGGGGAGGGATGGGCTCCCCTTCCGCTTATCTGTCTCCTAACCTTGTGGGCCACCCTGCAAAATCCATTATCAGCCATTTCAACTGACCGCAATAAACAAGGAAGGGGGGGGGGGGGGGGTCATTTAAATTAGATAATACAGTGTGTGTGTGTGTGTGTGTGTGTGTGTGAATATCAAGCTGGCAATAAACAAGATACATACCATTTTCCTGCGGCCTCTTTTGATATTTTTATCTTCACTGTGGGACCAACTGGAGACTGCAGGTCTGGCTGAGTGGTTGTGATGATGGTGCTGTGGCTAGTGCTGTTTTGTTGTGTCCCTGCGCCCTCTCTTGGCGAGATGATGGCACTGCAAGTTTTTGAAGAGTAATGAGCAGCAGCCTGCCAGGATGCGCCACAACTCCCTTAAGGGGAGGTGTGTGTGTGTGTGTGTTGGGGGGTGGGGGGGGTTGTTACAGAAGACAACAGTCACCATCTGTTCCCACGGCTGAGATTTATTTCATGCTACAAAGTCAAGATCATACGATACAAACCAGCCCAACCAAATATATATATATATATTTATATATATATATTTCATATGTATATGTATGAATATATAAATAGAGCAAATCAAGTAGCATCAAGACAATAAAGACCTGATGTGCACATTTTCAAGATCATCAAATAGAAAAAAGGCTAATAACATAAAGGAAAGCAGCCATCCTAGACTCAGAATACTGCAACACTTGACTAATTATTACCATTCGATTACCGTTGATTATGGATACATCGATATGTACCGATTTTAGACCATTTTTGCTTCGATTGGAGGAGATAATACATTCATTAAAAAAATACACATCTTAAAATCCAGCAGTGATTCTGATTGACATAGGCCTTGCATTGATAACGTAACAATGAATTGAAATGTTGCCTACGAGTTGCCATGACGCAAAGGCTAAAAGTAAACTATCACAGGACCCATGTCACACCGGGCCCGTGGTTGCCATGGATACTGAAACTATATCTATTCTATATACAGTAGATATAAAAACTATATCTATGTCGAAAACCACTCATCCTACAGCCTCGTTTCAGTTAAGACATTATTCAGGTCTCTGCTGAAGCACATTGATTTTAGTTTTCTGTTCGTTACGGCTTTCTGCTGCCTGTTCTCGTTTACTGGGTGCAAATGATCGCTGGGACTCAGCTCAAGCGGTGAAACAAACATCTTGACGTCAAAAAGGAGACCATCAAGTATAGACTGCATAGGAAAACGCTTGACGCTCTTAGAATTGATGTCTTGTGCAGCACAACCCTAAGATCAAGTTATTAAAAGAGAGAAAGAAGGAAAAAAACAAATCTTTAAAACTTGAATGGAAGATGAATATGGATTCATACACTCAGCACCTTGCCAGAGACCCTAACTAGGCTGATTGTGTTTGTGTACAGTATATGTGTGCAACCTACAACCAATATACAGCAGGCCTGTTCAAGAGGAAGCTTCTCTTTGTAAATTCTTCAGCAAAACCTCTTTAACAGCAGAGTGTTTCTCGCTCTTTGTGTTGTTTTTGTTTGGTTGTTTTACCAAACACCATGACTAATTCTATGGCGCACGAGTGACCCTGTGTGAAAAGGGGAAAGTGCTCTTGTTTTTACCGCTACCCTCTTTAGGCTTCGCAATAGTACCGACCTAATCAACAAGACACTCATCAATTTAGACTCCCAGCCCAGAAATGAAGTGTGTGGAAATGAGAGAGAAAGAGAGATAGAATGAAAGAAAGAGAGGGAGAGAGAGAGAGAGAGAGAGAGAGAGAGAGAGAGAGAGAATGAACAGCCTTCGACAAAGAGAACTGATATTCACGCTTCTCTCATTATCTCTCTTTCTTACACACACAAACACACACACACACACACACACTGCTTGGAAGGACTGGTGTGTTGCTCAGTTCTCTTTGTGCTAATTCAATGGCCGGTGAGATGAACACTGGTGGGTGAGCTCTCAGACTCAAATGACGTGACAATTACATGCAAATTACCACTCTAATGAACAAGGGGACGCCCATGAAAAGAGGTGGCAAGTGTGTGTGTGTGTGTGTGTGTGTGTGTGTGAATATAAGTGTGACAGAGTGTTTATACTGTATGTGTGTGTGTGTGTAAATGTATATTCTCACACTCCCATGAGCACTATCATTTATGGCCAATCTGTAAAGAAGAGGGCCAACAGCTGGGGCCGGCCACACACACACACACACACACACACGCACACGCACACGCACACGCACACGCACACGCACACGCACACGCACACACACAGCCATCGCTTCTCTCCAGCTAACTGCACACATCTGTGTGGCCGAGATAGGACCCAGCCACACACACTCACTCACACACACACACACACAGAGAGAGAACAAAGATGGGCTGGGAAGGAGGTCCAATGAGAGTGGCATCTGGATGATAGTCTGTCGAGTGCTATGCACTTCCATCTCTCATTCTCTTTCACGCTCTCGTTCCTCTCCCTCTCTCGTTCTCTTGCACGCTCTTTCGTTCCTCTCTCTCTCTCGTTCTCTTTCACGCTCTCTTGTTCCTCTCCCCCTCTCATTCTCTTTCACGCTCTCGTTCCTCTCACTCTCTCATTCTCCGTTTCACTCTTTCAAACCTCCCCCTTCTCTTTCCCCCTTTCTGTCTCATGAGACCCAGGAGCAAGAGCTCCGACCACCAAATCAGAAATCTCCCACACACACACACTTCCTGTCTTATTAAAACGCGGCAGCCAAGCAGACAAGGACACTGGCACCCTACACGCCACCAGTCAAGTTTCATGAAAAATGACGAGGAAGAGGCTTCTCCTGTGCAAGCTTTTATTCTCTAGGCCCACACACACACACACACACACACACACACACACATCTCTTACACACACACACACACACACCTCTTACACACACACACACACAAAGAGGTATATTTTCACATGAAAATGACTGAAACGAAAAAAGGAAAAAAAAAAGATAATGGAGAGAGAGAGATGGGAGAAAAAAAAGCGTGCCGTGGAAGAAGACCTTGTGCTCAGATAAGCAGACCTCAATCCGTAATGAGTGGATTACAGTTTGAATAAAAGCAGCTCGTTCGGCTTCAGCCCCAACCCACTTATTACAATCAAGGGGCCTCACTGGAACACCACGCATCACCATCTTCCTGATACGGTAATGACACCTCGTGGCTAGTAGTCCAGGCTTGTGCCTACGCAAAAATCCATCAAAGCAAAGCCTTGTGTATTTTTTTTTTCTTTTTGTTTGTTTCAAAAATTGTGCTTTAAGTGTTGACATCTCTCTTTTTTTGCTGTTGCATTGTATCGTTTTAAACCCTCTGAGTGCCATAGATTCCCCATCCCACCCCCCACCCCCACCCCTAGCCTTTGTGATTGTGCAAAAGACCCCTACAGTGTGTTGGCTTCCTCAGTTCTCTGACACTGCAGCATTAAGCACTTATAAGCCCATGCCGGGCTGATATGGTGAGGGAATGTGAGGAGGAGGAAGAGGAGGAAGAGGTGGAGGAGGAGGAGGAGAAGGAGGAGGAAGATGAGGTTCTTGTTAAGGGGATAGCGGAGCCTCAGCCGGCTATTAAGCAGAGCTGTGTGTGGCAAATCACCGCGGCACGAGGCAAACGCGCGCTCTCGTAGGCGTGCGAGCGGTCGTACTTCCGACACACGCCTGAGTAGGAAGGTTCCGGAAAAAAAAAAAAAACAGTTCAACTCGACAACAACAGCTGAGCACGATCTGGGCTCTGTTCCTAAACATCCCTGCTGTGCTTTGACCACTGTTTTAACGGCACAGAGGCCGCCCAATAGCAGAAAACACTCAATAGACATTAGCAAACGCTAGAGCAAATGAACAAGAAACCCCCTACTCACCCCCTCCCCTTCCCCCCCACCCACCCTCCATTACTCCTCTTCAGAAACATCCCCTGTACACAGCTAACTCACACACCACAACCGCCTGGCATGGACACCCACACTTGTGGGACTTCTAGCTGATTTTCCAGTTTTGGTCATAACAGTAATGCCACACGTTTGTGTGAGGTTTTCGTTTGTTTTCCTTAGTCAAGTTTATGGGTTTTTAACATTCTACTTGGATTACTTCGCCTACAGAGATCTTCCAGATTGTTTGTTGACATTACACTTCAGTCCTTCAGTCTAAAATGGCTGTTATATAACAATTATTGAACATCACCTTCTCCAAACCCAATCTCTATTCTACAGTAACCCCCATAACATTGTTAACATTACCACCGTGTTTGTTTATAAGTGGAGCATCTGAGAGAGGTCTGCAGGGAACCATCCAAGTAAAGCGTGTCCAGATCACGTGCTAAATGTCTATCTATGTAAATGCACTAGAAGTGCTACAGAAACTTTGGGACATGGTCAGTGTCACTAGTAAACACTGCTGTGACCAGCTCTGCCAAAAGTGAAAACCAGCCGACCCACCCGCACTGCCCACTCCACACAGTTGCTGCACGTGAGGAACAGTCATAGTCTAATCCGCCCAACGTACAGTACACACTTATTGTATAGAGGTTACTAGAGTTCAAACTTGAACTCGCCTGACAGCAGACCTCCTGTGGAAGTGTCGTCACCACGTTACGTTGCAGCATTGTCTTCCGTCCCGACGTCTTTAATTGACCCGTGTACAATCAAAACGTCTCTTTGAAACCTCGCCATCTCATCCATGTGGAATTCAAGGGGCACGTATACCCCATGCAGGGCTAATATGGCATATACACCACAGAAACATCTTTTGAAA
>NC_085009.1:21010366-21032866 GCF_963854185.1 Sardina pilchardus
TATGGTGACTGAGAGGCCTCATTTCTTTTTAATATTGATTATTTAAAGATATGTGACTGTCTGCCACTCACAACAACAACAACATGACCACCCACTGAGTACACCAAGTTTGGCTGACACAATTCACTAGCAATTCATTCGATACGCATTTAGCTGACATCTTGGTAGTTAATAAAATATAAGATAATGCAGAAAAAAGTGCTCGCAAAAGATTCAAACAGTCATTTATGGAAGTGTGCACATGTTATTTTATTTACTATTCTTTTTCAATAACTGATGTACTTTTGATAACGCTTACACTCGCATGCTCTTTCGCACACATGCACACCCAATCACACTCACACACCCATACACAAACAAACACAACAATTCAAGAGTACATGCTATCTGATAAGGGAGGGAAAATGGACACACACACACACACAGTCACACACCCATACACAACAATACAAGAGTACACGCTATCTGATAAGGGAGGGAAAATGGACACACACACACACACACACACACACACACACACACACACACACACTCTGTGATGACTGGTGCTGGGACCTGAAGCCTGACTAGTGCAGTTCAGGGAGAGCAGGCTCAGCAAGGGGGCTTGTGGGAGAAGACTGCTCATATTCTCCCTGGAATGAAATCAAATCACATTTCAGCATTCAAGCTATGCGCACTCTCACCCCTGTGGGAGCCCACAGCAAGCCCCCCCAGAGTGAGTGTGAGTGTGTGTGTGTGTGTGTGTGTGTGTGCGCGCGCGTGTGCCCGTGTGTGTGTGTGTGTGTGTGTGTGTTTGTGTCAGACTTTGTGAGCTTTGCGATGGATCTTAAATCTCCTAACACATTTTTTTCCACCCAATTATAAAGTGAGGTAACTCACTGTGAGAGCGTGTGTGTGTGTGTGTGTGTGTGTGTGTGTGTGTGTGTGTGTGTGTGTGTGTGTGTACACAGCATGTGTGTTTGCTAACGTTATAGAGAAATATGGCGGTGATACAATTTTAAAGCCAAACAGAGAGATGGACTTACCCCTTCTTGTGTACGTGTGTGTGTGTGTGTGTGTGTGTGTGTGTGTGTGTGTGTGTGTGTCTGTGTGTTTGTGTATCTAAACATATCTGTTTGAGAGCTGAAGATCATGCTTCTACTAAAAGTGTGAGTTTGTTAATTTACAGTTCGCTGGTCAAACTGTGACAGAAATATTCTTCACCAAAGGACGACAGAAACGCAGAGATAAAGAGGATAGGGTGTGTGAGTGTGTATGTGTGCGTGTGTGTGTGTGAGTGAGTGAGTGAGTGAGTGTGTGTGTGTGTCAGAGAACGAGAGACTGCGGGAGATGAAAAGAGACGTGTGTACGTGAAGAGTCTGGCTCTGATTCGTTTTCGTTTTATCTGTCGAGAGATTAAATGGATCAAACTGAGGGAGCACAACACCAGACGAGAAGAAAACAACTTATCTCCTCACGCGGACTTCACAGGGCAGCAGGAGAAAAACAGCCTCTCCATTAAGCGGCCAAGACCTGCCACTTCAACACAATGTCTGAGACAACGCCTCCGAGAGGGGAAAACATTAGAAAACTTTAAATTATTTCCGTTCTCTCAACCCCCGAAACTTGTCATATCAAGCCAGACGCACCAAATAGCTCACCGTGCAGTCACTTGCACTTGCACGCAGAGAAAAGAAAAAAAGATTAATGCGTTGTAGAAGTCATTTTTTTTGTTTGTTTTTGAAGCCCTATCAGCCAACTAATCATGACTCTGGGGCCTGGATGACAAATGCTGTGGAGGAGAGAGAAGCATCCTTCTTCCACCACGGCAGCCTTCCACCTTCTCAGTGCTTGTATCATTATTTCTGAATAATGACAAGAAGCACGCATTCCGGAACGTGCCAAAAATTGCCACAGTACTCCGTTGCCATGAGAACGAATCTTGATTGAAAAAAAAAAAAAAAAAAAAAAACTCACCATTAGTTTGCGAGATAGATAAATAAATAAATAAATTCCCCCAGAAAATGTCACGCTGTGATTTATGACTAAAAATAAAAAGCCTCTTCTCTGAACTGATCTTCATTTTTTTTTTATAATTTTTTTTTCTGTTCACACACGCTGCGGAGCTCTTGTTAGAACTGGTTTCACGCGCTCCCTCCTTCTGCACGAGATTGTACTTTTTTAATGATGTAATGTAATCCGACTCAAGGTTACCCGACCCATTTAAAAGCAGAAACCAGCTGCCGCCAAAACTCATCTCAGAGCTCAATTCACGGCATCAATGTTGGAGATCAGGGCTATGTCAGCTGCTGGGTCTGATTGTTAGATGGAAGGGGGGAGGGGAGGGGGGGGGGGGTGGTGCTGGGATTGCAGAAGAGGCAGCTTTTTTCGCGGGACGGATAGTCGATATCGTGGCGCCCTGCCGATGCGAATCCCATCAAAGGTAAATCTGTCTTCTGCCATCATGCACAGCAGAAAGGGCTGTTGAGGAGTCATATCATTCAACAAGACTTTTTACTCACTTCAGAGATTTTTACTTCCCTTACAGTACTCCTATCCGGATGTATATGGCATATCAGTAATGCAAATTTGATCAGATTGGGTGGTAATGACCTGGCAGAACTCAAAAAAGTGATATACCCAGCAAGTGGTACCCATTCCATACTTTGATTCAAACTTTCAAAAAATATCCTGTTCTTAAAGAAAACCACAGCATTTAATCTTGTTTGGGGTTGAACCTGCTTGGTGAAATTAAGTTCCTGAAAACCGCTCGGGGAGGAGGGATATCTCAAATGCCGTGGGAGGATATCAAATGCAACGGGCCAATTTGTCAGAACGTTCACGGAGATCTAATTTGACAAGATGCTACGAGTCGAGTCCCCGTGTGTGAGAAATCCAAAATCTAATTTTGTTTTGCCCTTAACTCATACGCTACTTCATTAGTTTAGCCCTGTTGCTAAACGTTTTCATTAGCATCGACGCATTAATAAAGAGAGTGTGGGAGCAATTCTGACAGGCACTTATTCAGCCACCTAAGCACAGCAGAGATCAAGAGACGAGAAATGTACTAACTGTATGACATTAGTCTTTTATTAAGGGCTTTGTGTACCCTAAATAGATGATGTGTATGATTAAAAAGACAGAGTTTTGAATCTCCACTTACGCCGAATGTAAGGTTATTTAGTAAAAAAAAATTTTTCTCTCTCTCTCTCTCATTCTTTTGAGAGTTTGACACAAGGTGGGAACATAAACATGCAAAAGTGAATCGTGACTCTTGATTAACTCATACCGACGCCTCAACAGCCCAACTCTTGACAGGGACTACATAACTGAGCAAGTTAATGCTACAAGGCCAGGAGCTGTGTAGGCGTTGCCATGTCTGTTTCCCATCTGCCTAATTAAAACTTAGGCAAACACTGACTACTTTCGAAACAACAAGCAGTATATACTGTATGGATCAGAAGTTTTGCTGGATGGTCATTTTACAATCCCACTGTCACCTTAAGCCTACCTTACACTGACAAGATTTGGGAAAGATTCTTGAAAGATTGTAGTCTTTCAATTAATGCCCCTCATTCAAGCTTTACTCAAAAGACTACAATCTTTGACTGAGAGAAAAGGCCAGAAGTCTCTTAAGACACCTACAGGCTTCCCACTCCAAATCAAATGTACAATTCACTACTTGCACTAACAGCTCTCAGTGCTGTTGTTTGACTTCCGGTGGTAACTATATTGAAACTGCATCTTCTGCTATATTCTGCTCTTTAAATATTCACTATACACACACACACACACACACACACACACACACACACACACACACACACACACACACACACACACACACACACACACACACACACACACACACACACACACACACACACACACACACACACACACACACACACACACACACACACACACACACACACACACACACACACACACACACACACACACACACACACAGGCTGAGGCAGTTAAGTCACAGGACTGATATGAGTTGGGGCACTTCCTCGTCGCTAGCTTGCTAATTACCCGTCTGTCTCTGTTACATGAACTCGTTGCTTCTGGTGGCGCTTGATGGACTGCTGGTTGCACCCGAAGCATTATCCAGGGGGGAAAAGATGGTGCACTTGAACGAGTATACGCACAGCTGCTGATCTCTCTTCAGAAGCTCTTCTCTTTTCCTCTCTGTTCTCAGGAAGATCAGATGAGAGAGAGAGAGAGAGAGGTGGGTAAACGGATCCACACACGCTCTCAAGAAGACATCTACGGAATAACGAGTGACGTGCGGACGCGGCGATGGCCCTCGTGGGAGTTGCCCCTCTGGCCTGACAGCTGTCGGAGTCGAAGACGCAGCACAGCGGACGTTTTTTCTCAAGAGCGAACAGGCGCATATCGTCATCATCATCATCACCATCCTCCTCCTCCTCCTTCTCCTCCGCAGCTCCATGCCTTCGAAAGGCTGTTGAAACCTCGTCCGTGAAATCCGTCCACACTGGAGGCCTCTTCTAACGGGGCTGGTCTCCCATCGGACCTCACGGAGATTACAACAGCTCAGTCATCATCAGCGGCGAGGCCGTCTGGCAGCATCCAATTAACATGCCACGAAGGCTCCATCAAGGTGCAGGGGGAGAGAGAGAGGAGGACGTATGGGAGCCTTTCATTAAGTGTGTGCTACCAATTAAGTGTTGCAGATGGGCCCATGCCTACATTTATGCACTAACACATGCTAAACAGCCAGCACTAATCAAACACGACCACAGCGCACACACTCGCACACACACACACACACACGCGCACACACAAAGTCTGATTAATGGAGTAACAGGTTGCAGAACATTTCACATCTGGACAGCACTTACTAAAGCAATCCCATGGGACAAGACACACACACACACACACACACACACACATACTTCCCAGGAACACTTGCTCTTCGCTGTTGACAAGGGTGCTTGATATTATCCTGACTGATTCCAAATCAGATCATTTCTTTCTGTACACCACTACTTATTGCTAGTTTTGTCCGATATGCTGTGAAATGCTGTTGAGATTTTGACCTTTTATACCAGAACTCCAAATTCCATTCCACATTTTCCCCCAATAACTTTTCAAGGTCTGGAAAACAGCAATTCATAATTCAAAGCTCTTTAAGACCTGCGCAAGCAAACACCCTCTGTTTAGCTGCACAACAGAAGGGCCCTGCCTGACAGCGGGAGTCCCACCGATTATTCTGGGAAGAGAGAGAGATGAGGGCTTCCAGAGAGAGAGAGAGAGAGAGAGAGAGAGAGAGAGAGAGGGAGGGAGAGAGAGCGAGAGAGAGAGAGAGAGAGAGAGAGAGAGAGAGAGAGAGATAGAGGGAGGGAGAGGAGAGGGAGGGAGAGAGAGCGAGAGAGAGAGAGAGCCAGAGAGAGAGAGATGAGGGCAACCCTTCCTGAGAGAGAGAGAGAGAGAGAGAGAGAGAGAGAGAGAGAGAGAGAGAGAGAGAGAGAGAGAGAGAGAGGAGAAGAGAGGGAGAGAGAGAGAGAGAGCGGAAGAGACGAGGGCAACCCTTCCGTCTGATGTTTGAACTGCGGCGCGAGCACGCCGGTGAAACTCCTCGAGGGAGTGCGGACACTTGGTGTTTGTTTGCTTTGATTACCCCGTCTCCTCAGGTCTGTTTTGTTTCCTTGTTGTTTATTGTTTATCGGTTTCCACGGCACCTCTTGACCTTCACCACAGGATCTACCGAGGAGGAGGAAGAAGAGGAGGAGGAGGAGGAGGGAGGAGGGAGGAGGAGCCGGAATACGGGTCTTTGACGCTGTTGTTTAGAACCTCTTGTTTTCCTTTTTTCTGTGTTTCTTTCTTTCTCTCTTTCTCTTTCTTGCTGTGTGTGTGTATGTGTGTGTGAGAGAGAGAGTGTGTCTAGCCTTCAGTCATAGTCTCTTCTGCAAAGACCTTCTGAGATCTATAAAAAATTGTAGCAATACAAAAGAAATATTGTGATTAATTAGATCTTCAGGGAGCGGAGGCTATGGGTGAAGAAGTTAACACACACTCACAGACACATACTCTCAAAACTCTCTGTCATACACACACACACACACACACGATAAAAAAGGAAAGAAAAAAAAAAGACTGAGAGAAATGCTAATGTTGCCGGACTGGCGGGAGATCTAGAGTGAAGGGGCGATGGGCTCTGGTAGAGCTCAGCTGGATTTTCGTCTAACGAACACTCTCTTCCTTCATTTTCTTCTCTCTCTTCCCTTTGTTCCATCGTTCCCTCTATCTGACCATCCCTCCAGCAAAACAAAGGGAATAACAGAGCTCTCCGACCGCAGCACACAATAATGCCAAGGCTGAGCAATGCAAAGCCGCTTGCAGTCATGGCCAGGTAGGTATGAATGAAAGCGGGGAAAAGTGAAAGATAGACAGACAGACCGACAGTCAGACAGACAGACAGACAGACCGACAAAAGGACTATGAAAAAAGACTGGACGAAAGAAAATGAATATTTTTGTGCTATAAACCTCATTTATTTTTGCCAGATCCTGTGCCACAAATGTGCATCATGCCCGACAAATACAAATACCAATCACAAATACAAAGCTCACACACACACACACACACACACACACACATTCATAAAGTAATTCTCCCGTGAATTACTCAACCCATTCAACAGTTTCTGGTTCGGAAAATAAACACACACAACTGACTAGAAGATAAAGCAATGGTGTTGAATGTAAAGCCGCGTAACGCAATGCACAGCAATCCACAGATTATAAATCATCATCGATCTACACAGTGCAACCGTTTACGCTCTGTCTTCTTGTGATTGAACTTGCATTTCCCCATACAGTATTTGAGTCGAGTAGCTCAGTGCTGAATTAGGCCCACCTGTAGATGCTTTAGCCTACGTCATCTAGAGCCATGCGATACCAGCTGCAGTATTCTACACTCTGGCCTATCCATAAGAGCATGGAAACCCGACCGAAGCCCGACGGGTTCGGTCGGACTCGAACAACTATTTAGAACTTGTTCAGGCTCGGGTCGGACCCAGACACATCAACGCGATAAGACATTTGAAATGTGAAATGAAAAACAACTTATTACACTTGATGTTCGTTTTTTGTGATAGATTATCCTAATGGAAAAAAATAAATAACAGCTTAACATAATTTCTTCCTGTGCGCGAGATTTTTCTATTGCTGTTACAACGCAACACATGCAGTAAGTGCGGTTGTGAGACATGAGACCTTTTTGTCTGAATATTTTGGCTTTTGTTCCAAATGCCTTTCAATTGATTGATAAAATCGGACTTTCCACACAAGCAATATCCTCGTGTGTCATAAGAATGCCTATGAAAATAGTGTGATTTTAAGTGCATAGGCTTCCGCAAGAAAAAAATTCAACCTAGCAGAACAGATTGTCCCCTTTTTTGCGGTAACATGAGACACAAATATTTAAGACCCATGCAATCTGAATTTAAGACAATTTAATAATTTTAAAGGCCTTATTTTTAGGCAATTTAATATACGACTTAAGACTTTTTAAGGACCTGCGGCCACCCTGAGATCAGTTTCGCGGGAGATTGTGACAGAACATCTTTGGCAAAAAAAAAAAACAAACAAACAAACAAAAAAAATATTAATAATTAGTTCTACCTAGAGTAGCTCGAGTTGCTTCCGCCAAGAGCTAGACCTGCCAGGCAGCTGCAGTGCTACACTCTGGGGGCATGTTCATGAGCCCCCATGTTCATGCCCCCACCAGAGTGTAGCACTGCCAACAGTAATGATACATGATGGCAGAGTTTTCTTACTTATTCAGAATTATACAGTGGGCAGCCAGTGGCAATGTCAGTTGTGTTTATTTGCCCATAACATGACCATTTTCCATGAAATACCAAATCTGAAGGTGATGCATCGTACCAGCAGTGGCTGCTCGTAAAAAATGTTTACGCAGTCTGCAATAGTACAAGGACAAAGCTTCAAGCACACAATTAGCATGGCGTGCGCGCACACACACACACACACACACACACACACACACACACACACACACACACACACACACACACACACACACACACACACACACACACACACACACACACACACACACACACACACACACACACACACACACACACACACACACACACACACACACACACACACACACACACACACACACACACACACACACACACACACACACACACACACACACACACACACAGTCTACTAACAAGACAAATCCCTAGACAGACAAGCCCATAGAAAGACAGACACTTCTGGTGAGGAACTTGAAGAAATAAGTGCTCTCTGGGAAGTACTAAAGTTTTTATCAGAAAGCGGAAAAACACATAAAAGCGAAAATTGCCCAATAGCTCTCTGTTAGTATCTCGGTTCTGCGTATCTTCCGTAAGCCGCAGCTCTCGCCCCTGTTTCTCTCCTCAATGTCACACACTCGACAGAAGCATCTTAGTTTTATGAGGGAGTGGGATGAGCGGAGGGAGGGAGGGAGGAAGGGAGAGGAAATGGATGGCAGTGGAAGACATAAAGACATAAAAGACACATAAAAGACATATGGAGATGTAGAGACCGGAGACTATGGGAGAAAAACTGAGGAGTGCGTGTGTGAGTCAGAGAGACAGAGACAGAGACAGAGAGAGAGAGAGAGAGAGAAGACTTTGTGACTGTGTGTGTGTATGTGTATGTTTAGAGGTGTGTGTGTGTGTGTGTGTGTGTGTGTCTGAATGTGTGTGTGTGTGTGTGTGTATGTATGTATAGGTGTGTGTATGTGTGTATGTATAAAGCTGTGTGTGTGTGTGTGTGTGTGTGTGTGTTTGCGCGTGTGTTCGCAAGCAAGCAAGAGAAAATTTAGTTCTATAAAATGTGAAACCAGAAAAGAAAGGGAAGAAATGTGTGATAAAACTATATGTATGTGTGTGTGTGTGTGTGTGTGTGTGTGTGTGTGTGTGTGTGTGTGTGTGTGTAATATATATATATATTTATATATATATATAAAACTAGAAAAATCTTTGTGGAGGTTGGTGGAGGGGACAGAAATGTAGAATTAGAACCGGTGAGAAATTAAAAGAGCAGGTGTGAGATACAGACACAGAGAGACAGAGAGAGAGAGACAGAGAGAGAGAGAGAGAAAAAGAGGGGGAGGAAGAGAGCGATAACGGAAAGCTGACTGTCACCTAATCCAGTATTTGACAGGATTACAGAGAACGGCTCCGATCATATTTCTGGGCAAACAATAGCGCGCGGCACAGCCAAGCACAGCGCTCTGTTCAGGGCCATGGGCACAGAGACACGGGCACAGAAACGAGGACAACCAGCAGCCTGTGCCAATCAGCTGGCTAGCGTGGCACCCATTGGGCACGCTGAGGTGTGTGGGCAGTCGGATGGGTGGCACGGGAGTGGTAGTGTACCCCCCCCCCCCCCATTGGACACGCAGAGGTGGGTGGGTAGTCGGATGGGGGGTACGGGAGTGGTAGTGTACCCCCCCCCCCCCCCCCCATTGGGCACGCTGAGGTGGGTGGGCAGTCGGATGGGTGGCACGGGAGTGGTAGTGTAACACCCCCCCCCCCCCCCATTGGGTGGGTTGTGTTTGGCGTGCGGGTCATGTCAGGTCAGGTCGGGATGGGTGGGGTGGGGTGGGGAGTGGACAGGTTAAGACACAGCAGACAGAGGATAAGAGAGTGACGGCGTGTGACGTGGCACTGTGATGTAGGTGTGTGTGTGTGTGTGTGTGTATGCCGTAGCACTGTGATGTAGGTAGGTGTGTGTGTGTGTGTGTGTGTGTGTGTGTGTGTGTGTGTGTGTGTGCCGTAGCACTGTGAGTCTGTGACGTATGTGTGTGTGAGCCGTGGCACTGTGACGTAGGTGTGTGTGTGTGTGTGTGTGCGTGCATGTGTCGTGGCAATGTGACGTAGGGCTGTGTGTGTGTGTGCCATGGCACGGTGACGTAGGGGTGTGTGTGTGTGTGTGTGTCGTGGCACTCTGATGTAGGTGTGTGTGCGTGTGTGTGTGTGTGCGTGTGTGTGTGTCGTGGCAATGTGATATAGGTGTGTATGGGTGTCAGGCGGGTGAGAGCACGAGGAAGATGTTAGCAGTAAAGTTTGACGAAGGAGTTGGTGTGTGTGGGGGGGTGTGTGTGTGTGATCTGAGCGACAGACAGATGAGAGAGATCATGGCATCCACTGAGCACTGTGGTAAGTGTGTGTGTGTGTGTGTGTGCATGTATGTGTGTGTGTGTGTGTGTGTGTGTGTGTGTGTGTGTGTGTGTGTGTGTGTATCGTGTGGGGAGGGGAGGAGGGTTTTGTAGAGGTTAGGAGTAGAGTCTAGTTAGGGGGGATGATGTGTGATATGAGAAGCAGACAGAATAGAGAGAGAGAGAGAGAGAGAGAGAGAGAGAGAGAGAGAGAGAGAGAGAGAGAAATAGTAAGAAAGAAAAAGATAGAGAGCGAAAGAAGGATGGGGGGATGACAAACCGGAGCTCCCTTGCTAAAGAGCCTTTGATGCATGATACAGAGAGTCTCTCACACACACACACACACACACACACACACACACACACACACACACACACACACACACACACACACACACACACACACACACACACACACACACACACACACACACACACACACACACACACACACACACACACACACACACACACACAGGAAAACACTCGGCGGAAGAGAAGAGGAAAGAGTGCCACCTATTGGTTGCTGAGCATGTTTCCAAAACACAGTGGGACGGGCTTGTTGGAAACACCCCAGTGCAACTGCTCTGCTTATCCGTCAAGATTACCGCCGTATCCATGACGATCCTGGAGCTGTGTTTAAAGATACTGTGTGATCACAGAGTGGCCCTTGTGTTGAGCACAGCAGGGACCTCATTATTGGCTTTTCTCTAGAACAGAGAACTGGCTTATAATGCAATGAGGTGTACAAAACACATTTGTTGTGCAGGACAAATCTTCTACTTCAAACACGCGCACGTACACACGCACGCACACACACACAGCATGTTGATGATGCTAACTTTGGCAGTGTATTCCAAACTCTACGCGCACGCGCACACGCACACGCACACGCACACGCACACGCACACGCACACGCACACGCACACGCACACGCACACACACACGCACACACACACGCACACACACACACACACACACACGTTTGCATTTTTGGCAGTATTTTCTAGACACTCACAAACACAAAGCATGTTAAAGATGAAGTCTTTGCCAATACGTTTCAAATACACACACAAACACACTGACCAAGCATGTTAAAGATGAAGTCTTTTGGCTGGTGTGGCCCAAACACACACACTCACTGAGCGTGTTAAAAATGAAGCATTTGGCAGTATGTTCCAAACACACACACACAGAACATGTTCCAATCCTTGGCAGTGTGTTCCAAACACACACACACACACACACACACACACACACACCACGTTAAAGATGAAGTCTATAGTGGTGTGTTCCAAAACACAAACACACGTTAAAGATGAAGTCTTTGGCGGTGTGCTCCAAAACACACACACACACACACACACACACACACTGAGCATGTTAAAGATGAAGTCTTTGGCGGTGTGCTCCAAAACACACACACACACACACACACACTCACCGAGCATGTTAAAGATGAAGTCTTTGGCGGTGTGCACCTCCAGGGCCGTCTGGTCCCCGAACTCGCACTGCTCCAGCTGCACCAGCTCCTGCACCTGGGCCGAGAGCTGCTCCAGCGCTGTGCCCGAGCGGAAGTCCACCTCCGAGGCCCGCTTGGACGGAACCGGGCCCCTCGGGCCCACAGCGCTCATCAGGGTATCCATTGGACATAACCTGGAGCAGATGAGAGAGAGGGAGAGAGTGCAGGAAGAGAGGGAGGGAGAGAAAGAGAGAGAGAATGTTCAGGGAGTGAGGGGGAGAGAGAGAAAGAGAGAGAGAGGCGGAGGGAGAGAGAGAGAGAGCACATGGGGGGGTGGAGAAAGAAAGGCAGAGGAGAGATGTTTATGCAGTAGTAGTACTAGATGTTATGTGGTGTAAATGTGGTTTATTTCTGCAGCATTAGATGTTTTTTAGTATTACAGTATTGTTGAAAAGTTTGGGGGTTACTTGAAATTATCCTTCTTTTCCATGAAAATACACATGAAATGAGTTTGAACAAATATGTTTTATAAAACTTCATTATATTCTACACTCTACATGCCTCAGTCGGTGCATTCTGCTTCAGTACTGTCTGCATATTGACATAAAAAGATCTACAATCTAAACATAAGGACAAGATCTCCAGATAAATCGTTATTGCTCAAAGCTCTCTTAAATGAGAAATGCAGTATATTATGTACAATAATGATTAATGACAACGTGATTTCATTTGATATGCGTGCGTCAAATCTTCTAAGTTGTTCTAGGTTCCTAAGAGTATACCACTCATACGTAATGCATTATACACCATAAATATGCAAGTACACAACATGGCACTAAGTTGATCTGCCAGACTCAGAGTATCACTCATGTGCCGCACCTGGTCTAGGCTAATATTTAATGTGAAGACAAGTGTCGCACTTGACTACAGAGCAGGTGTACCAAGTAGGCTATCCCCGATTGTAAAATAGCAGATCACTTGACGTGCTATTTGTGATCAGAGAATGCAGAAAATGTACTTTGACAATTACGACAGAGGGAGCAGAAACGTAGGCTACGCTCAAATCAAATCTCAGTTGAAAGGGTTCATCCTAAACTGTTGTAGTGTGTATGTGTACATCATCGACTGTGTCACTTTCCATTAACATTTACCTATTTATAGTAACGCTACGTGTATGTCGTGCAAATACCACTGTGGATATTAGCAACTTTGTAACATTATTTGTGTTACGTTACTCGGACATTAACCCCTGCCCTCGTTTGCTAGCTATGTAGGTCAACTAGCTTGTAAGATTAACGTTAAGTGGCAGCAGCAAGCTAATTAGCTAGCTAAGACAGCTATCGATTCGGTCAAATGGCAAGTTCAACTCCATCATGAAGAAAAACGGTTCCAGATCGTAAACTAATTGTGCCATAAAGCCATAAAGCTTCTGACAGTAACTGTATTGCACTTGTAGTGGAGAGCACCTGCCTTTCCTGACACTACCTCACGCAGGGTCCATGTGTGCAGTTCACATTCCCCAGTTTTGGTCAAGCGACTCAAATTAGCTTGTTCATTTGCTAGCCAGACAGGTGGGATAAATGCAAAGAAAGCTAGCGTGCTAACAAGATGATACGGCGCAATACTGAGACTTTAAAATCCTCTAAGGAGTAAAGATTAGGTTATATTGAACACACCCTTCTGCTGGTCTGAAGTTGTGTCTTATCTTCGGGGGTGTTCGGTTCGATTTGCGCACTGGTATCCGATTTCTCGTCCCGTCATTTCCAACAGGTCCCGAGCGCCCACCTTCCCCCTAACAACACAAACTCCGGAAACACTGTGCCACCACTGCCTACAGAGAATCTTGGGAACGGTAGTATGTAACGTAGACACAACACTTGGCCTTGAAACTACAGCGCGTTGTCCCATATAAAATCCCCCCCGGACTTTGACTAGGCTATTAATGATTGTAGGCTACTCTTCTGTAAACGGATTTTCAAATGTTTCTGCATTAGACTAGGCTATACCCTTTATAATCAGATTACTAGGCTATATAGTGCAGCTCCTGAATCAAATTGTATTATGAAGAATAATTGGGGGCCTGAATGAACATAAACAAAGTCAGTGGCAAAAATTCTATACCCCCCCCCCCTTTTTTTTTTTTTTTTTTAAAGAGTTGTGCATGGAACTGAGCCCAGGTTGAGGATAACACCTAAAATCCCCTTTCATTTGCTTATATAGCCTAGTTAATACTGCAATTGTTTTCATAAGATAATGTTTGCCCATTCAGAGCAAAGGCATAGGCTACATCATGGCATTCATCCCCACATACTGACTATAAATCGATTGACACCCCCAGTTTCTACAGAAAGGAGGGAGGCGACGGAGGGGGGGTGCAAGAAAATCGAGGCAGTCTTTCGGAAGACAAACTGTCACCACAGCAGGGTTCTTCTCTTGCACGAGGCCTCTGACAGCATTTAAAATTCTTCCTCTTCTCCACCTCTGCATTTTTTCCCTCCTCTTCTTCAGGAGGTGCAGGAGTGTGATCAAAAGACTTTCAATCCACTGCCAGTCTCATCCTTTCTCTCTCTCTCTCTCTCTCTCTCTCTCTCTCTCTCTCTCTCTCTGGTGTCACCTTGAAATACCTCCCCTTTGAAGCTGTATCAGGGAAGCTGACAGTGCACATAATTGGTGCAGTGAGGGTGAGGGGGGAACAGGCAAAGGAGAGAGCAGGGCAGAGGAGAGAGAGAGAGAGAGAGAGAGAGAGAGAGAGGGAGAGAGAGAAAGCAGGGCAGAGGGGAGTGTGTGTGTGTGTGTGTGTGTGAGAGAGAGAGCGAGAGTAGGGCAGAGGGGAGTGTGTGTGAGTGAGTGAGTG
The DNA here is from genome assembly GCF_963854185.1 of Sardina pilchardus. Taxonomy (NCBI): domain Eukaryota; kingdom Metazoa; phylum Chordata; class Actinopteri; order Clupeiformes; family Clupeidae; genus Sardina; species Sardina pilchardus. Next base: position 21,024,877 of record NC_085009.1, read on the forward strand.
AGTGAGTGAGAGAGAGAGGAGCTTACTGAGCCAACAGCTGAAGCTCCTGTGAACCAGCAGCCTCCTCCTCACTTTGAACTATCAGCAGATTCAACACACAGTGGCGTCGGTCAGTCAAGGCTTGCACGAGAGATCAAAGAGAACAGTGGAGAGAAAGTGTAGGCTACAACATATAGGGTCAAGAGATTCAAATGATACATAAGCACATCATATGGAATTATCACACCAGAAACTTGAATGAGGTAAATGAGAATCAAACTGCCATTCAAAGATATCACCTGAATTCACGGAGGTATCTGTAGGCCTACTAGCCCAGGCCTATAATGAGTCTCATTCTAAACTTCTCCATCTCTTGTTATAGGACCTCCAGCCTTTTCAACTCCTCTCCAAATTAATCAGGGTTGGAAACATTGCGAGTACTCAGACTCTTTACAAAGTGAGTGAGTTTGGAGAAATCAGGCTGATGCACTTCTAAATTAAGTCTCCATGAAGGTGATTTAGGAGGGCCTAGTAGCCTCACACCTTCATCACTACAGTAAACTATATTTTTGTGATGCTAAATGTGAGACTGGCAGAATAGCGTGTTCCCTGACTGAGGCACTGGCATAAAACGTAACTGCTAAGTTGATTGCCAAGTTTCCTGAGGTCATAAGGACCAATGTGTTTCCTGCAGTAGTAAGTGGCGGCTTTTAGTATAGCTGATATGGCTTATATAGCCTTGAGTGAAGCAGTGGCAGTCATTTGGTGCACGGACTCATGACCGAAGGGAACGCAAACCATGTTAAAGACTGTGTGGATGCACCTTCTGTACTTGTGAAAGACCCTGCAAAATGGGCGCAGGGTTGCCAATGGCAGCAGTGACAAACACATCATTACATTCAAGGCCTGTCTCTCGCCAAAAACTCTGATTTTTGTTCCCCAATCCCCATAATGCATCATATAATATAAAGCCTGATATTGTGTGGAGAGCGAGAAAGTGGAGCTTGTGCCAGGCTCATGTGGAGGCAAGACATATTCATTTGTGACCCACACAAATTGGGAGCACCACTCTAAAACCCACCAACTATACACGCACACAGTACAATGCCTCCTCCTCTACTGGAGCTCATTTTACATCCTCCTCCAGTTAAATTCATGCCACCAGTATAAATCAATAAGGCCCAGCCAGGCATCCACGCGGCCCAGGGTGAGCAGGGGAAAAAATGGTAATTAAGGAATTGCAAGGTACAAGGGGGAAAAAAACAAACAACAACAACAAAAAACCCACAAAAAAGAGCTATAGGCCTACTACTGTACATGATAAATTGAAAGGGAGGACAGGGAAAAAGACAAACTGAATGCATTATTACAAATCTCTCGTGTGCTTAGTTGAAAACACAAGTTTTACTTTTCGTTGTGGCTAACAGACTGGCAGCACAAAACAAACACAAAACATCAAGGCTAGCAGGCTAATCACAACTCTCATTGACCTCTCCCGTTATCAATGGCGTCTGAAGTGCATGGTAAGGACCGAGCACAATCCAGCCAACACAAAGAATGACCAGATTCAAGGACACTGGGTTGGTCTCAGCTTTGGGTGGGGACACAAACAGTGCACTCCAATGCAGCGTTGGTTTTGTTTGTTGCCACATGCTGGCATCCATAGAGAAGTCTGCATGTTCAGTGGTAGAGTGGAAGAGACACTAGGCTTCGTCTCATGGTGAGCAGTGCGCCTTCATGTACTGTTGCCAGAGGGCTTTTTAGTTTGGTTGGAGGAGCTGGCGTCTCTGTGGCAAACAGTGAAGAAGCAAAAACAACTGCCAAGTAAAACTGGTTTTCTACTGAATAAGATTGAAGATATAGAAAATATTGCCTCAAATTGAGTGTTAACACATAACCAAACAATAAATTCAATCCCAACAACGAGCAATGAACCTCTTGCCGTGAGTTGTCTGTGGTGCAGTAAGATGTGGGCTCTAATTTGATTATACGCTAGGATTATCATAGGATGGTCATAGCTTGTGGATTAAAGGTATTGTTGTGATTGTGACACCTACAGTACATGGCTTGTCAAAGTCACTGAATAGCACCACATGTTCCTAGACCTCTGCTTTTTGCCTATGTGAAAAATCTGCAATATTTTTTTTTCCTCAACAGCAAAAATACTCTGGCTCTTTGATACTGGAATATGATAATTTTGGAAGGTTTTTTTTTTCTTTTTTTTTGGGGGGGGGGGGGGGGGGGGTTAAAGGCATGGTGGTGCTGCATCATTAACGAGTGCTAAAGTGTGAAATACCCAAGGGCAAGGAGGCAGGCATCAGGGAACTGTTTGATTGCCAAACGCTGATTTAGCAAAGATGCCCACTGCTACTACCTTCCGTTAATGAGGGTTTTACGAGTCGCCATGATCACAGCTCGTCAGCGTATACGTGCCGCTGTCAAATAGGATTCCTCCTCCTCCACTTCCTCTTCCAAGCCGCCCCAGTCCGCTTCTATGAACGCTGCCCTTGCAAATTGACCCTGAAGATTTATAAAGCCATTTTCAAAGCTTCCTCGCCATTGCCTACAGTCAAAAGAGCTGGGGAATTAGCGCTTCAATGGATTTTCACTTTCAATTTGAATGCAGATAGGTCTGAACATGGCTTGGGCTAAAAGGGAGGGTGATGCTGATGAACTCTTGTGTCTGTAGACTCGGAGGATAAGACCCCGAGGGTTATGCGAGACCGCCAAACACTGACCCAGCAAGCCATTCAGAAATGATTCCGCCGCTACCGAGCTAAGCACTATGCACTAACATATACGAAGGTCAAAGCTGACAATTCTCTCTTCCCTGCTCTACTTTGCATCAAAAAAAGCTTTATTCTTGGGTACATGGGGAAAACACATACAGTAGTTTGAAAATATATACACGCATGGACGAATCAAATAGATATATTTTTGTGTGGGCAGCACACAAGAAACAGCAATTTCCATGGTGAAGTGAAATAGGTACTGTATGTGTGTGTGTGTGTGTGTGTGTGTGTGTGTGTGTGTGTGTGTGTGTGTGTGTGTGTGTGTGTGTGTGTGTGTGTGTGTGTGTGGGGGGGGGGGGGGTTGGAGGAGTCAAAAAAGGGGATAGGAGGGGTATGTGATCCTGAGGTCTTATCTTCGTCTCACAGACGCGTCTGAAACGGAGGTTTGTGATAAGACACACATTACAACATTCTCTCTCTCTCTCTCTCTCTCTCTCTCTCTCTCTCCCCCGCCTCCCGGAGCCTAGCAGATGACACGTCTCCACCGCTCTTGTCTAGGCAGTCAGGCATGGCAGACACAGGCGGCATGAAACCTTCAGTACGGGTCAACTTCAACAGAATACAATACGCCAGATTAACATAAGCAGCGCAGGTCCCTCTGGACACTAGGGAACTGTGGGTAACTGCAACTCGGATGTCAAAAAAAAAAAAAAAAAAAAAGTCAGTGACAGTTGAGTGGCCAATGTAGACTGCACAAAAGTTGTCCAGATACTCCGCTGTCACACTGAGGGATTCAAGTGCAAGGCTACCAAATGAGTGAGAGAGAGAGAGGTCAAAGTTCAGAGTTCAAATGATCATTGCAGCCCAGCCAGCAATGAGCAGTGTGCCCCCGATCGGTGCCACCTTGCTGAGGCCGGGGTCACCAGTAATCGCCTGGTGGTACAAGGATCCACAGAAGCACCCCATGCCAGCCACTAGTAAGGTGCCAGCCTGCAGTGAGAAAAGAGGACAATATTTTCATGGTCAAAATCATCACCACCACATTATTACCTCCTCTAGGGGAGGTTATGTTTTCATCAGGGTTTATTTGTTTGTTTGTTTGTTTGTTTGTTTGCAATATTACTCAAAAAGCTAAGGGGTGGATTTCGATGAAATTCAATGAAAACACCGTCTGGATCCAGGAGGCGCTTGGCGGAGGTCTGACTCTCGGAGCGCTTTTCTAGTTAATGACTTATTGCCATACTACTAACTGTGCGTTCACACCGCCGGCGACTTGAGCTTCCAAAAATTCCGGAAGTCATTCATTTTCAATGGAAGCCGGCTTCTCTCGTCTCGTCCGTCGGCGTCGCGTTTTGGGCGTCTTGAGCGACTAGAGAAAGTTGAAAGTGGTTTAACTTTATGGTAATGAGCTATGAAGCGGTTCAGCGACCAAACGACCAGCAATGAACATAGTATGCTACTACGTCAGAGCGGCCAAAACATCCAAGCTTCCCACGGCGTCCTTTACAGGGCGTCCAGAGCGATTTTGGAAGCTCAAGTCGCTCTTGGTCTGAACGCACAGTAAGATGTCTGAAAAAGTTGTATGTTGTACCCGGTTTATCAAACTGAAGTAATATCAAAGGCCGGATTGGACAGAAATATTTTACAAGCCTTGCTTTTAGGATATATTCATGATATGGCAAGGTCTGAATCAAATCTGAGATGGTGCAGTGATAACCTTTTTTCTGATTTGATACTGAATTACCCTAATAGCACACCGTTGGACACAAAGCATCACAGACAGTGAGTTCAGGTAAGTGCATTCAACAGCATACTGTAAGCTTAAAAGCCTCTCTCGCCCACAAACACATCATTACGCAGGAGAAGGTAAACATCTTAAATTGGTGCTTGAGCTCTGCTGTCATCGTGGGCGTACAGTAGATACTAGTCTGGGCTGTGGTGAGAGTTGTAGCTCCTTTTTTGATTTTTTGGAAAGTCGTAATGGTTCATCAAATGTGTTTGTGCTGGTTGCACTAATTACAGTCTGAGAAAACGAGAGTACAGCACTTTGATTTATTCCGTATGGGCACAAGCACCCAGTCAGCTTATTATAATATTTTGTGAGTTGAGCGCGTTCTATGTACTTTATTGATTCACTAATTACAGTCTGTCAAGACATCACATATACACCATTTTCCTACCAAGAAAAGCAAGGCTTTATGCGCTTGGGTGTGTTTTGAAATCTGAATAGAAGGGACTTCACCACTTCACTTCACGGCAACTGATAACATAACGGACATTAATATTTTGAGTATTGACCGTATAACTATTTCAATATTGCGAATATGGTGTTTACTTGGGTTGTTATTGAAATGTCAAATTCATATTCCCATTTTTGCTGTTGTTGTTTTTGTTGTTTATAATGTCCTTCGAATCTGCATCAGGATCCATTACACCATTTATTGACCTTGACCTGTTTACTCTATGTCACGTCCGGTTAGTGGTTTATTGATGTAGAAGTCATTTTCTCACTATATTGTTTCTGAGGTCATTATCTTTTTTTTTTCTGAGAATCTAGTTCCTTCATCATTTATCTACACTATGCTTTATAGGGCTTCCAACCTGCAAGTTGCTCTTCAGGACACCCATGTGCATATACAAACATGTTAACAAACATGTCAACCTTTTGGCGAAAATGTAACTTATTTACACTCCAGAATTAAATAAGATACATAACCTTCTCTTTTCTTTGCATGCAATACCCCAGTCTGATATCATTGGCCTAGCTAAGCATAATTCACTGACAGTGGGTCAGATCAGTTAGCTTCTATCTAACATTGCAAAGCGTTGGCGTGTTCCTATGTTTCTGTGGCATGGCCAGGAGCTTACCACGGCAGGCTTCCGGCAGTGGGCTGCACCTAGGAGTGCCAGACTGTGGTAGAAATGATACTTGTTTGCGGTCTCATACAGCTGTGGATAAAGCAGATGGAAAATAGGTTGGATCAAACTTATTACGTACCCACAGACATGGTGTGGGAAATATGTGCAATTACATTTCAAGACTAAAAATTACATTTAATGTCATGTTTCCAAAGCATATAGGCCTACTCAAGGGAATAAAGCCTAGCACAGAGGATTTCAGTTATTGGCCGATGGTATATGTAGGACAAACAGCAGTGTTTTCACCTCTTTCAAGTAGTCATCTCGGTCACTCCGTCTGAAGCCTAAACAGCCGATACACAGGGAAGGTTATAGAACACAGTTACGCCCCCTTGTTTCAATATGTCACCGTCCCTGCCAGTGTCTCTGTGCTTCTAGCAAATAGAGCGTCCTTCGCCACAGCCCATCATTTGAATTCTGGTTAACTAAGCACACAATTCGTTTCAGCCTCAATTCACTTCAAAACGCTTTCGCTAAAACTGCTGTCGTTAAGTAACGTACAGTAGGTTAACTAGACTGTCATCTGTGAGCGTGCCCGCTGTCACTGCATGCATTAGGCTACTCACGTGAAGAACGTCAAACACATCAGCCAGCCCTACTCCTGATTCGCAGCACGCAGTCATGCAATACATAACATCACAATAAAACCTTTCCTACCGTGTGCTCCGTACGCCCCAGCAGCCACGGCAAGCGCCCCAGAAACGCCAGCTAATCTCGTAACAACTCGGGACGCGGTCATTGTAGCGAGCAAGTTCAACAGCGAAGGATACAGGAAACTGTGGATAATGTGTATCCAATCCGAGTGCAGTATATCCGCTTATGGTTTACAAGGAAGTGCTACAGGAGCCAAAATGGCCACGGCGCATGAGCAGTTTCCAAACGGAGATTGAATTTTCAAAGTGATTGCCATAGAGCATATTATAATGAGAATATGTGTGTAGCCAATATTTAATTTATTATTCATATATGCAAATGTTGCCGTAGCGTTTCACTGCGCATTTATTGGGCAATTTAGGCTATGTGGCTTTTACTGCGATTTTCTTTTCCCCTTTTACTGAAAAAAGAGGTAGGCTAGTCTATTTCATTCATTAACATTTCAGCCTGCCAGGCTATACATAAGCATCACATAGGCTATAGTCACTATTAGTCAAATAAAAACAAAACAAAACAAAAAAAACCTGATCAAAACAAACAAACAAACAAAAAACTTGTTTGGAGAAACAGAAAAATAATTCAAAAAGCATTTGAAAATCGGGTAGTCTTAGGGCTACGGCTATACATTATTCATTAACCTGCTAAATTAGACCCTGTTGCAATACCACATGCATTATTAATATTACGGCATTTCCCCGCAGAAAGTTATTAAAACTAACTCCTGGGTTTACGTGGATTACAACGCACCTCATTACCATCAAATGCCGACTGGCAGCTCTAGGGGGCCAGCACAAGCAGCAGGGCTGATGTGCATTCACATGCGCTTCAGTGAAAAAAATAAAATAGAGAGAGAGAGAGAGAGAGAGAGAGAGAGAGAGAGAGAGAGAGAGAGAGAGAGAGAGAGAGAGAGAGAGAGAGAGAGATTAGACTATTATTAATAGTAGTAGCAGGTCCAGTAGTAGGCTATGCGTATTCTGTTATCCTCTTCTAACAATCTCAGACATTTAGGTATTCCAGAGAGAGGCGCTATTTCGCCATCTTGCCATCTCGTTCTTCTTTTTCAATGTAGGCTATCCGACGGGGCTCCTCAAACATGTCTATTGCAGAAAATTGAAATGAAAAATCAACATTTTTCCGTGAGGTATATATATATATTTTAGAAATACAATTTTTAAAAATCCTGTCCTTGGGTGAAATGAAACAGGTTTCGATCCCTTTTTGTAATTAACACATTTTTAATTGCTCCCTAATTAAAAATATGCCTCCTGGCTTGCCAAACACATCTGGCCAAAAATCTCTCCCTAGTGGAAATCAAGTATTGACACATCTCTCAAGCACCGAAACAAATTTAACTTCTAATGCATATAGGCTATCATGCACTTGTGCATGCGCAAACAAAATCTCTCACCCTCTGTCACTGTGTGTGTGTGTGTGTGTGTGTGTGTGTGTGTGTGTGTGTGTGTGCATGTATCTCAGTGTGTCTTGCGTGCTTGGGGCATCGGGGAAATAACATTTCAGTTTACTGCAATACTCCTTTGTCAAAACGGAAAGGATAATCTTCTATCTCAGGGCAAATGTGCAGACATTGTGAAATGTCAAAAAATCACACTGGAGTGTAACAGAGTGAATCACTCCCATTTGATTGATTCAAGTTTATCTACCACTAGATCTACCTCTCAACATAGCAGCAGGATGGGGCTTCTGTT
>NC_085009.1:21035366-21037866 GCF_963854185.1 Sardina pilchardus
GCGTGAGGCGAGGTAGGACACTCATCACAGCTATTATAAGGGGGGGTGTGTGTTGGGGGGGGGGGGGGGGCACCCTTTTGAAGACACACTTTGTGGAGTTCAAATGTACCTTTGGTATTTTACTGGAGGTGAAAAAAATAAAAAAACACGAAAAAAATTATTTAGCAGAGACTTGCTGGAGTCGTTCGAAGAACTTCTACAAGTTGTGATGATGAGAGGGGACCAGTGGCACTGTGGCTTTTTGACATTCTTTTTTAGCAGAGCTTTTTCCCCTTGAAGCTGAAGATTATTTTATTTATTTTTTTTACTTCTATGAGTGTGTATAGCTGTGGTGAAACATTGTCACTGATATGTGTTAGGCTAGTCACATGGTTTAGGGACAGAACAGGACTTAACTGCTATAGGGCCTTTCTCTGATGTCTCTTTCTGTCGTCTATCTGAACTGACTTCAGTGGATCATCACATTGTGTGAAATGCTTAGAATGAGTTAATTTGTGACCGCCTATATCCTGTGAGTCACAATATCTGGATCCACTACATCACAGTGTGTGATTATGAACGAATATGGAAATCCGGGAGCAGGATGAGACAGGTGAACATGCGTGCTGAATACCTTTATAGTAACACATTTACACCTTTAGTTATTTAGCTGATGCTTTTTTTCCTCAAAGCCACTTACAAAAAAGAATGACATTTGAATGATTATGATTAATAATCAATAAATATCCGTTCATTAAATTAATAAGCAAATGTATGGCCTAAGCCTAAGTCATATTCAAATTAGCAGTGGTGTCTTAATTTTTAATCTGACCGTCAACTCATTCGAATGTCACTCAGCAACAGTAGAATGGCATCAGAAAATATGTGCAGTGGGCTCTCTTCTAAAGCTGTTGTTATGTTTGCAAAACAGACATTAGGTGTTTAGATATGTGGTTGTTAGGTCATGTGTTTAGTTGTTTAGTCAGTTGACTACAACATTAGAACATTCCAAGTGTCACTGTAGAACAGCAAAGCGTCAAAATGAGTTTGGGGCCATTATTTTTAAGCTTTAAAGAACCACACTGTGTTGCTTGGATTGACTTTTTCTAAGGCTAATTCACACAAACACACATTAAAGAGATCCATGGTTTTAATTCTCTTGTTAGGGTGTTCCGTCAGGTTATAGTTGGGACTGGGAGTCATAAACTTAAAGAACTTAAAGCTTACTTCACAAAGTATGGCAAACAGCCTTAAGCGCTATTGTGCTAGCAATTTCCTGACTGCTCACACTCTTTTGCACACGGCACAGAATGGAACATGTGCTATGGGGACACCCTTGCCCTCGGGAATATATCACTTTCATACATATTTATTTTATTTTTGGTCATTGCTGCATTCTGCGAATAGAACTAGAGTAGTCTGCCTACAACAGATCTAGGCTACCGATGTTTTCAGAACTACAGTATTGGTATGCTGGAGGTACAGTATGCTAGAATTTACTGAGCGAGTAGTACAGTACAGTTCTCCACCCACAGTCCCTGGCCTTGTGGAAGGGACTTAGAGAGTAAGGGGTGGAGGGGTGGGATTATGGGACAGATGGCATCTCAGTGGATGTGTCCGTTTGGAGTTAATATGCGAGTCTGTGTTGGTGAAGTAGCCTGCCCTGCCCCGCCCCGCACCTAAGTATTCAGCCCTGCGGACGGTAAAAGCCCTTCGGACTGTAAAAGGCCAGCGAGATTTTTGGATTCCAGGCGAGAGCTGCGTCTGATTTCCTGAGCCTAATTCACATGCCAGCGGTGGATCGTTTCGCGAGGTTCCCCTGCAACTGTACAGCTCTTTGAGTGCCTTGAAAAGCACCATATGAATGCAATGTGTCTTGTTATTGTTGTTGCTGTTGTTGTTGTTGTTGTTGTTGCTGTTGCTCAGGACAAGCCTGATTGTCCTTTTATTAGGAGCCCTGTCTGGACTGGATGATTTCCAGTCTAATCAGACAGAATGTGTGTCAGTGTGAGTTTATTCAGTACTCTTGGGTGTGTGTGTGTGTGTGTGTCAGTGTGAGTTTATTCAGTACTCTTGGGTCTCTCACTGAAAGCTTCATGATCAGTTGCTTGATTGAGCTCCTCTATGACAGTAACTGAAGTGCAGTAGCAGAGAATATGTTTACTATGTGGAGCTGTATCTACAGTAAATGTCCAACTGCCCATACTAGCCTACTGCAGAAAAGTTACTGCAACAATGTTCCTGGTTGCATTCTCTCTAAAAACTCTAAATTCTACAGTGTGCACTCTACAGTACATTCTGAACTCTTTAGGTCTAAAGTCTAAATTCTAAATTCTAACGTTTAAATGCTTGTATCCCGACAGGAGTGTATTGAGTGAAGTGCACGGTTTTACCCACCACGGTACCTGGCCCTTGTGGATGGGGGCTGGAGAATAAGGTGCGGAGGTGCTGGAGGGCTGGGATGTTATGGGAGTGAACGCATCTCCGTGGGTGTGTCTGTGCGGACCTGAGTTAATATGCC
>NC_085009.1:21042866-21045366 GCF_963854185.1 Sardina pilchardus
TCCTCTCTTTCTCTCTTCCTCTCTCACTCCTCATCTCTGTCTCTTCCTATTCCTCTCCCTTCACTCTTCCTCTTCCTCTCTCTCTCTCTCTCTCTCCCTCTCTTCCTCTCTCTCATATGAGTGTTTCTCCATCATACTGTCTGTCTTGTTTATCTCTGTCTCTCGCACACGTAATCTCTCTCTCTCTCTCTCTCTCTCTGGCTGGCTCTCTTCCATACTGTTTTCAATCTCTCTCTCTTTAAAGAATGCCAGAACACACACACACACACACACACACACACACACACACACACACACACACACAGGCATGCATGCGCCGCGCACACACACACACACACAAACAAACGGCACACTTAAAAAAGATGAAATGAGAAAATGCGGGGATCTAAACGCACACTTATTTGGGGCTTTGGGAAGTGATGAAAATTGGGTGTAATGTGATTCTTGTGCAGTCTGCTCTATCTCACCGCTAATTTAATGGAACTGGGGATTAAGAGAGTGAGAGATGGAGCGATAGACTAGAGGGAGAAAAGAGAGAGAGAGAGGGAGAAGGAGAGGGAAAATGTGCCAATCAAAGTGATTAGGGCTTGTCAATCCGTGAGTCGATCCGTAAAACCCTGATCTACAGTACAGTTCTGCTTTTAAGCTGGCAACTCTTACCCCCCTCTGTGTGTGCATGTCTCCCTCCCTCTCTCTCTCCCTCTCTCCCTCCCTCTCTCTCTCTCTCTCTCTCTCTCCCTCTCTTTCTCCTTCTCAGCAGTGCTATTGAGAGTGCACCCCCCTCATGGAAATATCAAACAAGCCCATTCTCCACAGCCCTGATTTCCTCCCGACCTTCGTGACATGAATAAAACATCAGCGTCAAGCTAGCATCACAGTGGTACACACACACACACAAGTTGGGGCACATCCTCACACACAGTCACATACACACATTAATTTGCTGAGGCTTGTCTGCAAGCATCTTCACACACACACACACACACACACACACACACACACACACACACACACACATACTGCAACACATCTACAAGCATTTTCACACCAACACAAAGACATATGCGTGGATAATACACTTCAATCCTCTCCATCTTCGCACGCTTTATACAGACTTACACACACACACACACACACACACATACTGGAGGGCTGCAGTGGGACCCGTGGACTCAGACTGCATCTTTCCCAAGAATGTGTTGACATTCCCATTTGCAGTCGCTCACTCAATCGATCCAATCAACCAACCAAGGCAGCTGCCGTTGTGACTATATACTTCAACTAGGGATATGTGAGGGAAGACTTGTGCGTGTGCGTGCATGTGTGTGTGCGTGTGTGCGTGCGTGCGTGCGTGCGTGTGTGTGTGTGTGTGTGTGTGTGTGTGTGTGTGTGGTGTGTGTGTGTGGAGTTGGGTCGCAGAGCTCAGGGCATGTACTCGGTGATTAGTCCCTGGCGGGTGGCGAGGTCCGCTGCTGCTATACCCGCACGGCATCACTCGATTGGTCACGATTAGCAGGCGATGCCACATGAGAGTGGGCGTGTGGGCACTGGGTACTGCCATGCTGCGCCCTGCTGCGCCACCTCCCATTAGTAACGGTAACTAATCTGCTCTCAGATGGGGAGAGCGGGAAAGGGTAAGGGCCAACGAGGGTTCGGGGGGGGGGTGTGGGGGGGCAACAAACTGGCATTTAAGGGGGGTAAGAAGGGGGGGGGGGGCACTTTGCCATCTCTCATTGTCACACAGAGCCTTCGGGGCATGGGACAGGTGGCATGGGCGCACGCTAGTGGCCATGCAACTCGAGCCCTGGCATGGCGACCGGCTGGCACACAGAACTGAGCAGCATGCCTTTAAGGACAAAGACAACGGAGCACTCTCAAGCACGTTGCTATGGCAATGCATGACTATGGAACTCTGGGCTAAGTATTGCGTAGCGTCTGTGGGAGGGCAAAAAAAATACAGTTGGATCGGTCTGTCGGTTACATATTTTGTTCCCCTCTTGCTATTTATATTTCCCTTTTTGTGGATATTTCCTTTGTGATTGAGTCATACAAATATTGTTGTTGACAAGAGTTATTGTTAGCCACAGCCACTGAGTGACCATTAGCTGCTAATTATCGTTTCAGTTTTTTTTTTTTGTTCCTCCACACAGGCATGTATCAGTGCGCAAGTCTACGCTTGTTCACGATGACTCAAATAACTTTTTATGTAATATATTTCTTTATACTAGACGTGTATTTGATAAATTAAAATAGATATAGCCACCCTTGTCAACCCTTCAATTTTTTTTTTCTTCTATATTCTGACAAATCCAGTACATCAGACACGCATGTGTACGCACACACACACACACACACACACTCTCCACCCTCGCGTGCAATACTGATACAATTTTTCTTTCCTCATTTCTTTCACCCCTCGTCATTTCATGAAAGGTTATGTCTGACTTTGTACTGTCACCGTGAGCAGTACACACACACACACACACACACACACACACAC
>NC_085009.1:21050366-21055366 GCF_963854185.1 Sardina pilchardus
TCATCCTGTCTATTTTTTTGAAGGAGAGATTAGCTAAGACATTCTGGGACCACACAATTGAAAAATACATTTCTTTTTTTGATGTGACGAGGGGACTACGTGCCGATTTGGAATATGCATTTTGCTGAAAACATCCTCCCAGACCCGGCTTGCACGCATCGATTTCACCTGTAAAATGGTGTATGTAGCTTGCTAGATTTCATTTCACCGTCTTTGTGTCAATATAAATCGCAGGCTTTTTTCCCTTCTAAAAGGGTGTTGTCGGCGAAGTAGGAGAAAAGGGTTAAATTGTCATTCCCTCTGGTGAAAACACGGAGAGTGCTTTGATGTCATTGACATAGTTCAATCGCTCATGAAAAATCGCAAGTGTTAAAAAGGAATGCTTTGACAACGAGCAAGATATCAGCAGAAGGACAAGGACGTGAGCTTCACACAAACCCGTGGATTTTTTGCTCTGCTTGCCGCCTGGACATCCAAAGGTAAGCAAGCACATCTTCTCACGCACCACGGCAACGCATGCCAAAATGCCCATACGTGTGATGCTCGTTTCTGATGCGAGTGTGTGCGTCCCTGTGTGTTTGTGTGTATGTGTGTGTTTGGATTGCAGATCACCTCAGGTTGAAAGAGGTTTTCAAAAACATGTTAGCAAAACAGGAGCCTATTAGACTACGATACCTGTCTGTATAGCACAAGTCAAAGCCGACTGCACAATCCTTCCCCAGCTGTCGTTGTCATTGGGAACGCGCTCTTGATTGTAGTCAAAGCAACCTGTTCAGAATCCTTCGTGCCAACTGTCGAAAATGTAGCGGACTTGGGTTTGGATTAAATTAGGACAGGGGAGACGCGCCTGTATGGCATATTTTAATATTTAGTCGATAACGGTTTGGGAACATATCCGGCGAATGCTGACCCACTTAAACGAGACGGGTAGCCTACCTATTTTTAATATAGGCAATCCCCGTTGCCATGTCTCTGATCTGGTCACGTTTTAGGACTTGTGTTTAGGGTTTAAGAGAAATGTTTTGAGTGTTTTGTAATTTGTATACATCTGAAGTTCCAGTGCTTAAGAAATGCTCTCTCTCTCTCTCTCTCTCTCTCTCTCTCTCTCTCTCTCTCTCTCTCTCTCTCTTTATCTGTCTTCTCTGCCTCTATATTTGAGTATTCTGTGGTGTGAGACAGCCCTCAGAAAACGCTGTGACTGAACATACACATAAAGATCTCATACACACGCTCCATCCCTCTCTCTATCTCTCTCTCTCTCTCTCTCTCTCACACACACACACACACGCACACACACACGCACACTCAAAGAACAGAGCACATTTATATGCTGTCCTAGTGTGGGCCATTCTAAGCTTCAGTGGATGATAGAATTCAGCAGGGACAAGCGCTCTTCTGTTCTGCTAAAAAGGAGATGGGAGGGCACTGCATTGGGCTGTTCCTATGTTGGCCTAAATAGAAAAGATATGGATAGCTCAGTCGGTGCCATTGGGGAGCCATGTAATAGATGGTGATGCTAAGACTTGTCCTTGTAGCGAATAGATTTTTGTCTCTGAAGTTAAATGTGTAGTTTTCTTTTTTTTCATTCCCCTGAAAACATCAAACACTTGTTTGTTTGTGCAGTCAGGTGTGCAGTCAGTGTGTGTGTGTGTGTGTGTGTGTGTGTGTGTGTGTGTGTGTGTGTGTGTGTGTGTGTGTGTGTGTGTGTGTGCGTGTGTGCGTGTGTGTGTGTGTGGCATCAACCTCACACAGCACGCACGCCCAGGTATATGTTTGTTAGTGTTAGTGCACTGTGTGAGTGTGTCTTATATGTAGATATTTGTGTGCGTGTGTGTGTGTGTGTGTGTGTGTGTGTGTGTGTGTGTGTGTGTGCTAGAGCCAGTGTTTCTATGTTTGTGTCTTCAATATCAATGCCTCGCCGTGTGTCCTGTGCATTCATATGGAAAGGCTTGGATCGATGGAGCTAATTGATTTACAATGGGCCCCGTGCTCCTCCCGGGTCCACTACAGGGACGTGTGTCCATGGCCTTGAGCTTGGGCCGGGTGGTCTCGCCAGCCAGCGGGCAAGGTGGCCGACCGGCCGTAATTAAGCATCGACTAAAACGTGCGGAGACAAAGCCACACACTGTGGACCGGGCGCCTGCTGGCCAGCTGCTTTTTACAAAAACAAAAACAACAACAACAGCAACAGCAACAACAAAAGCATCATGCGTTTATATAGCACTTTATTACCCAATGCATTTTCAGCCTGAGCCAGAAGGACCTTTTCAGAAAGTCCAAGGGTGGAGGGCTCCATGATTGAATGCTGGAAGGTGAACACTGTGATGAAGGGTTCTGTGTTGACATTACATGAGGGTAGGTTCCGTGGTGGGAAGGTGAACACTCTGATGAAGGGTTCTGTGTTGACATTATGTGAGGATAGGTTCCGTGGTTGGAAGGTGAACACTGATGAAGGGTTCTGTGTTGACATTATGGGTAGGTTCCGTGGGCGGAATGTGAACACTCTGATGAAGTGTTCTATGTTGACATTATGTGAGGGTAGGTTCCGTGGTTGGAAGGCGAACACTGTGATGAAGGGTTCTATGTTGGTATGGTGTGAGGGTAGGTTACGTGGTTGGAAGGTGAACACTGTGATGAAGGGTTCTGTGTTGCTATGGTGCGAGTGTAGGTTCCGTGGTTGGAAGGTGATTGGGTTCCCTGATTTGGACTGAAAAAGTTATTTGTATTTATTTATTTATTTAGTTTGTCAAATGTGTTTAGTTTTGACCAAAGCATCGATATATGAAAGTTGCGACAGCCGTTGACTTCCATGTTAAAGCCAGATTAGAGCGGTCACGTGGTTAGTGGGTAGCCTCAGTAGTTCCCTTGGTCCCTGGTTTACTACGGGATTGACAGCAGCGATCGCATTAATATTTATGGTAAATACTCAATGAAAATTATTATAAACTGCATTTCCACATACATATATTACTCAATGAAAATGCATTATTATGCACACGACCATAAGTCATGTAGAAAAGTCTTATTATAACACCTGAGATATTCATTCATTCTCTATGGAATAGTTCCTTTCAACGACCATGACATACTGGATGTGCCGCCATTGTTTGTATACGGGAGTCAATGGTAGTGTCGCAACTTTGATATATCGATGGCTTTGGTTTTGACCTTTTAAACTGTTTGTTTAAAGTATGCACACTATACAATGTATTCTCTTTTCTCAAAGTGTTGATATGCTTGGTACCCATGTTGAAAAATGGAAAAATCCAGACTCTGGTGAGTGGTGAATTTGTTTCCAACGCTTGCATCGTGTCAGGCGCTAACTTTGAAATCACTGGTTCAGCCGCACCAATCCCATTGATTAGAGATTCCTAAAGATGCTTCCTTTACTTCCTTTACTTTACTTCCTTCCTTTATTGTATTGTATGTTGTGTGTGGTGTCTTAAGCTGCTGGGACCTTGAATTTCCCCTTGGGGATCAATAAAGTATCTATCTATCTATCTATCTATCTTACTTTACAAACTGGCAATGAACAGCATCAGCAGGCAACAGAGAACAATGTATGTTGGTCTACCTTTGCCGTCAATAGATGTCTGCATTTTTCCAACTGCAGTTTTTAATGTTTGCAGTTGTTGCTACTGTTGATCACAATATCGTCTTCCCCTCTCCTCACTGATTGGCCTGACAGTTTGTTCTTGTTTGAGGGAAACGCTTATGAACTGTGGTGTTCCAGACTACTGATCTTCCCAAAAGAAGACGTAGGTGGGCAGGGCCAGAGCGGTAGATAAAACAGAGTGGCGACACTCCCATAGACCTCCATAGGAAAAAATGGCAGCGCTTTTTCCAGGCTATTTCCTCGTTATGGGGCTTTTGGAACTGTTTACAGCCAATCTCTTGGTCAGTAGTCAATGAATTAATTGATTACACCTTCCAGCATCGGAAGTACAGCCCACCCTCCTGCGATTCAGCCATTCAGCACAGGTTTTTTTGGAACTTTTGATCGTGGCGGCAACATCAAAGAGTGTCGCAACTCTCTCTATCTATGGCTCTGGGCAGGGCCAGGCTACCCGATTGGTCAATTGGTTTCAGTTGGTTTTGGTTGCATTGTCAATGGGTGAGACTCCACTCTGTATTGTATCAAAATGAGTGTGAAGTCCTTAATTTAAGGTGAAATAAGTACATTGTGTGGCTTTAAGAGAAGCCACCATCATTGGAGTCGTCTACATTAGGAGAGGAACCTTAGGAGGGATTCCTTTTAAATCTTTCTCATAATGAGGGCTTGATCCATTCCATCACCCTCTACCTAAATATGCATAATTCAGTAGGCCTCAAGCTGAGGTATTATTGAGAGGTTGGAGAACCCAGCCGTCAATGAGGGATTATCACCCCAGATCAACGGTGGACTAGGATTATGCCTTCCTCAATGATCAAAGTTGGATTTACTTTTTAAGAAGGTACTCTTAAAAACTCACACATACCTGTGTGTGTGTGTGTGTGTGTGTGTGTATGTGTGTGGTAAGTGCTGTATGTAAATACCCATATATAATATATCAATAATGTATACATTCATAATACATGTATTCAATTCATATTCAAGCAGAGGAATGGCAAAAGATTGTAGCCAAAGATAGTTGAGTTGTGTTTAAGCGACATGTCCAAGCGTCAGTTTAATAACAGCATTTCAAAGCGCTGTCCCCACGTGCCACAGAAGTGGTGTTTGGCCCAGTAAGATTAGGCGTACAGTAAGCAGTACTGTTCGTTCAGGTCCCCGGGGACTGCTGGCCACCAGATAGATAGTCTGGGCAAGATGGCCATCCAGATGGGCCAGGCCGCGCACGGGGAGGACGATTGATAGATGGCCCGCTCGTCGGAGCGCGTGGGTTTGCTAAGCTTTAAACAGATGGGAGGCCTCGTGCCAGAGAGAGAGAGAGAGAGAGAGAAAGAGAGAGAGAGAGAGAATAAAGTTGGACACAGGGAAACTCTGTGGGCAAAGCCATCTC
>NC_085009.1:21057866-21060366 GCF_963854185.1 Sardina pilchardus
GAGAGAGAGAGAGAGAGAGAGAGAGAGAGAGAGAGAGAGAGAGGGGAAGACATGGAACCCCAGACAGATAGACAGACAGACAGACAGACAAACAGATAGACAGACAGACAGACAAACAGCGTTCCCTCTTTTTCAGGCCCGGAGTCCCAGGACTCTCCTGTGTGCTGGGGGATTTAACAATGCATAATGCCAGAAGAACACGACCGCAGCCCAGTAGATTAATCTCTTTATGTAATGTGCCACGCCACACACACACAAACACACACACACACACACACACACAGGCATTGTATTGAGTATTGAGGCAGAACAACAGTGCTGTCAGCATGCACTGTCGATGATGAAGCAGGTGCGCTATTCATTAAGAGGGCCAGAGTGAGATGGACATGTCAAAGGTCAATTGGCTTGCACTTCATTTCCCCTCTGCTGACCTGCCCACCCAGTCAATGAGATGAAGTGTGTGTGTGTGTGTGTGTGTGTGTGTGTGTGTGTGTGTGTGTGTGTGTGTGTGTGTGGATGGGGGGAGTTTATGATGGCTGCTTTTAGTGGTATTTGGTACTGGTATGTGGTCGTGCCTTGTCGTAACTTGAGACATTGCCTTGGACACTGGTCCTTAAGTGTGTGTGTGTGTGTGTGTAAGCAGGTGAAATTCTGAACCGCACTCCATGCTGTGCCTAAGAATGTGTCAGTGTAGTGTTTCTCCTTGGTGTTAACTTATGTGTGTCAAGCATGACACAATAAAACAGACTTTTTAAGTATTTGCTGACAGCTTTTTTTGTCCTGCATTTGGGATAATTTCTTTAAACTGCCATGCATGAGCCACAGTGTGTAGCCACATGTGTTTTCAAACAAAAACAACAACAAAAAATCATGTAGCCATGCGTTGATTTCGCCGAAATCACTGTCCGTTGTGCTGTCCACCCTGGGTGACCCTGGACTCTACTCTCTACTCTACTCTAGCTCGCTGGCATGAGGCCAGGCTATTTTACAGTTTAAAAATAGATAATTGCATATGATGACTTGAAAAATGATTGATTGAATTTGATCATTGCCTTTGCTCTGAGAGCCCTGTGCACAGCTGGGGTTGGTTTCCCCCGGGTCCTAGAGGCCGGCTGCTGCTCCATGCTGGCTCAGGCCCAGAGAGGCACTGGCTATGGAGACCTCCTGACCTGCTGGGAATAGGTTAGGATGATTATGCTGCGTACGCGCGCAAGAGAGAGGGAAGTGTGTGCGTGTGTGCGTGTGTGCGTGTGTGCCTGTGCGGGTGCGGGTGGGGGTGGGTGTGGGTGTGTGGGTGTGGGTGTGGTTGTGGGTGTGTGTGAGTGGGGGGGTGGTGTGTGTGGTGGTGGGGGTGGGGGTGGGGGTGAAAGAGAGAGAGAGAGTGTTATGTAGTACTGGACAGGTAAGCTTATTTGGGGAAAATACGTCTCTGTTAAGGCAAAGAGAGAGAGAATGGGATTGTACACGCGAGGAGGACAAACAACAAAATGGCAAAATGCAGTGAGATCAACTTAGACATGAGAGAGAGAGAATGAGTGTGGACTGGAGAGATGGAAAGAGGATGAATGGAGAGAGAAGGAGGGAGGGTGAACGTAGAGAGAGGGATAGGATGAATGGAGAGAGAGAGGAAGGGAGAGAGGATGAGTGTGGAGGGGGAGGGGGAGGGAGGATGCGTATGTCGGGTAAAGCCTTGTGTGTGAGTGTGTGTGTGTGTGTGTGTGTGTGTGTGTGTGTGTGTGTGTGTGTGTGTGTGTGAGAGTGTGTGTGTGTGTGTAATCAAGAAGGCGTGTGTGTGCTGTGGAGGATGCCTGTCTTCTGTCCCTCACCATTAGAGCCTGGCGCTGGGCACAGCGAGGAGGACCTCTGAGCTGAGCTGAGCGGAGCGGAGCTGCCGCCTCCATGCCCGCGTGGCACACAGCCCCGTGCCAGTGCTGGTCACCAGGCAGGCGGGCGGGCGAGTACTGGTCGGGTGTCTGGGCGGGTTAACTGATGGAGGCTAATGGGGCGACTCCTCGTGGGCTATCGCTACACTCCTCATGGAGATATATATATATATATATATATATATATATATATATATCGGAATATGGCCTCCGCCATCTTTTATTATTTCTCTTTTTTTTACACTCTCTCTGTAATCCCTCTGTTTTTTTTATCTTTCTCGCGGTTTGTCTGTCTCATTCGCTTTATCTCAGTGCAGACCCATGCGGTTTAGTTTATTTGCCATGACCATGAAAAGGAGTGAAGTGTGAAGTGTAAGATATAGATATACACAATATAGAAGAGTGTCAACAGAGCAAAAATGCTGTTTTGTTTCTGTAGAATCGTTTGCTGTGGTGGAAAATGGTGGGAATATGGGAATAGTATGCTAGTAATAATAGTGTGTAAGAAATAAATTATAGAGTATAGGCCTGTAAAGATTCATAGAATAAATCTCTCTCTAGATTTCAGATTTTAAAGCTTTATTGACATGACATTAATTGTGTTGTCAAAGGTCGAG
>NC_085009.1:21062866-21082866 GCF_963854185.1 Sardina pilchardus
AGTGGGGGCAGTAGAATGTTGTGCAGCGTTCTCTTGCCCGGTGATGGACACTTTATGAGACGACTCTTGACCTTTTATGGGTTTGACATATCAGACTTGAGTGACCATCAAACGACCCCCCTGGTGTGTGTTATTGGTTTGACATATCAGACATGAGTGACCATCAAATAATCCCCCCCCCCGCTGCTACAGGTCACCAGAGGCCTGTTATGGATGGAATGCAATGAGGCTGCTCCGCCTTCGCCGCTACACACTACATTTCCCATCATCCCTCAGTCCTCTGGCCCTGCCCTCTGCTCCTCTGCTCCAGTCGTCTCTCACCCCCTCTCCTCCTCCTCCTTCTCCTTCTCTATCCTCCGTTCCTCTCCACTTAATTAACTCATTGATCAGACCACACATAAATTAGACCACTGGAGAGGGCATTCAAGGGTCTCTTGTCCACCTACCCCTCTCCCTTAACCCCCCCCCCCCCCCCCCACCCCCCCCACTCCTCCTTTCTCTCTCTCGTCTCGCTCTCTTCATCATTCTCTCTTTCCATCCTCCTCCCTCCCTCCCTCCCTCTCTCCACGGTCCAGTGGTGTCAGTGTACTCAAGAGCAGGTTGGCCTCGAGCATCGCGTTTCATTTTAGAGACGGAGAGAGAGAGTGATGACGGCGGAAGTGAGGGATGATGGCGGAAGAGAGGAGGATGACGGAGAGAGATGGAATGGAGACCGGACTGGGCATGTTTGGTCCTGCGGGGACGAAAGGTATTCGTCTGGTTGGCCAGGGATGAGGGATGATGGCTTACGGCGTCAGGGGGGGGGGGGGGGTGGGGGGGGGGGGCAGTTACGGGGCAGTAGAGTCCAGAAGCGCTCTCTCATCCCTCATTAAAAGGCCCTCGGTGTTGGCCTCTGGACGACTGCTCTTTAGTGGCTCACATGCTGCTACCGTTCCCCCCCAAGTGCTGTCTCTGCTAGATCTGCTCTCTCTCTCTCTCTCACTCTCTCTCTCTCTCTCTCTCTCTCTCTCTCTCTTGTTATCTTCCTGTTTTTTTTGTCTTCTCTTTCTCTTCTCTCTCTCTTTTTTTTTCTTCCTGTTTTTTTCTGTATTCTCTTTCTCCTCTGTCTCTCTCACTCTCCTGGGGTCCAACATGTAAAGGAAAAAATAATAATTAAGTGAAAAGATACATTAAGAAGAACATCAAAGACAAGAGACACAATGCATTAGCTGTTGGTCTCGAGTTGCCCTCGTTATCTCTACCTCCATCATTCTGTGTTCTTTCTCTCCCTCTCTCCGCCTTTCTCTCTCTTGCCTCTCATTCCCCCCTTCCCTCTGCATTCTCCTCTCTATGCTGCATTACTCACCCTCTCTCTCTTTCTCTCTCCTTCTCTCTCTCTCTCTCTCTCTCTCTCTCTTTCTGTATCTTTCTCTCTTTTTTTTCTTCGGGGACCTGATCCCTGCATGTCTGTACAGATGGTGGCTGTTCTGGGCTCTGAGTCAATTAGGAGAGTCTCTCCATGCATGATGGCAGGGACTGAGCCCCTGGGCCCCCCCGCACCCCCACCCTTCGGCCCCCATCACCAGATCACCAGCCTCCTCCACCCGGCCGGCTCCCGCTCTTCCCTCGCTCCATCCCTCCCTTCCTCCCTCGCTCGCTCCATCCACAGCCTCAGACGGCTTCACCACTTTCTCTATTGTCCTCCTCTCTTTGTTTTTCTCATCACTTCATCTGTCTGTTATCTCTGTCTGTCTGTCCTCTCCTCCCCCTTTCTCTCCTCTCCTCTCCTCTCCTCTCCTCTCCTCTCCCTCCTCTCCCCTCCTCTCTTTCTAAGCCCCTGGTCAGACTAGTGTCGTGAGATGGAGACGAAGTGACCAGCCGGCATTCATTTCCAGTCAGAGTTGGCGTTTTACAGCGACAGGAGACAAGCACGCCGCTGGCTGAGTGGAGCCAAAATAGACGAGAGGTCTATTTTATGCAAATTCTGAGCAACGATTAGCAACAATCCCAGTGAAGGCAGCGAGACGTACGTTGCTTGAATCTCGACAAAATAATTAACTCGACAAAATGATCCAAGATGGTGGAGCTAATTCATAGATGACCTTATATCTGTGTAAAAGTAATACGTTCCGGGGTTGCGCCCTCATATTTGTGAATGTTAGTAAGCTATAGGTCCTGTTAAATCTAAAAATGGAAAAGAGCTCGCACACTTGAGTATTTTGTGTGTTTTTTATACTGTTGCTTTGGCACACTTTTTTCACCATACAGGACTCTATACATTTGTTTGTCTGCAGGGGAAGTAAGAGTTAAAAAAAGAAGCCACACCCCTGTAGACCAGGTGTAATTAAAAACCAATCAGTATGTTCCTGCAGTGAATCTGAAGAAGACCACACGGTCGAAACGTTTTTCTGTGCTAGAGCAAATAAAAGTAAAAAAGAAGGATTTCAAGTGTGCGAACTCTTTTCCATTTTTATGATTTACCCTTGTTCTGCACCTTGACCTGGGATGTGCACATACTTTTCCACAATAACTGCCGGTTAAATCTAAAAGCTCTGTTTTTGTAACCAAAATGATAGATCAGGTATGATGGATCTGGCATCCACCCAGTAAGTTCACGTCACCGACAGTACTGTACTTCACGTTAGCTTGTTAGCAAGCAAACACAGGTGAAGCACAGCCTTGTTGATGAGCTAGTCATGCACATTTAGAGATCAGCTAGTGGAGGTAGAGGAGTTGCGTACCTCTGGTGTGACTGTAAGGTTAATATATTTTCCAGAGTACTCTCCTCCTATTTTGGTTGTCCTGATTTGGCCTTTTTTTAGGAGTAATAAAGGAAACATTAGTCAAAGTCCTCTACTCTTCCTCTCTTCCTCTCTTCTCTTCTTCTCTTCTCTTCCTCTCCTCCTTCCTCCTGGCCATTGTATGCTGTCTGTCTATTTTCCCCTCTTTCTCTCCCACCTTCACAGTCCCCCTTTTTTCCCTTTCTTCTCTCTTTTTCTTCCCTCTTGTTCTCTTCCTCCTCTCTTCAGCGCTCCCACCCTGCTCCGTCGGGTCTTTGTGTGCGTGTGTGTGTGTGTGTGACTCTGTGTGTGTGTGTGTGTGTGTGTGTGTGTGTGTGTGTGTGTGTGTGTGTGTGTAGCTACTCGAGCACAGAGTGCTGCTGAATGGATCAGAACCAGGAGCCCGGACTTGCCTTGTACGCTACACTTAAGTAGCTTTATGACCCTGCTGCGGTGTGTGTGTGTGTGTGTGTGTGTGTGTGTGTGTGTGTGTGTGTGTGTGTCTATGCAGCTTACTCCACCACTCATGCAGATGCACGCATACTTACATACAAATGAAATGTACACACACACACACACACACACACACACAAATACAGATAATCATACACACTCACTCACGCTTTTCCATTGACACATATAGAGCATATACATTGACATACATCAACACATTTACTCACATCTACATAATAAGCCCTGAGACACACACACACACACACACATACACACACACACACACACACACACACACACACACACAATGTATTAAGCCATCAGAGGCAATCTTCAAAGCTTCCTGATTTGCAGTGATTTCATTAAAGCAGCCGATGTTAGCGCTAATAAGGTGAGCATTATGTAAGCAAGGCATGCTGCCGTAGCCCGTGTCGGATAAACAGTAGCTAGCCAAGGCCAGTTCACTCAGGAAAGATCTGTTGTTTAGCGGCAAAACCAGCCAGACTTAGGAGACCAGTGAATGTTCTTCTGTGATGTTTGGTGATCCTTGATGCTACTGTATGTGAAGACATCCAGCTGTGAATTGACTGCTAAGATGGCATTTTCCATCACCCGAGCCCATCTTACACGCCGCTGTAGACATTTGCTTGTACTTTCCGTGAAGCGTTATTAGCTGAATAAATCAATGTTTTTTTAGATTAGATTTAGATAGATTTTAAATAGATTTTAAGATCCACCTGCATCCCAATATTAAAGAACAACAGGAACATCTTAAACCAGTGGATATTGTACATTATATCATTTTCATAGGCTATAATATCACTGGTTGGGTGAAGCATAGACCCACACAATGAATATATATGTTTTATACCATGCTCAGTCCTCCGGTGAATAGAATATGTTTTATACAGAACAACATCGTGCAGAATAATATATCTAATAATATAATAATAATATAATCTAATAATATAATACATAATAATATATATATAGAACTATGAATTACCAACATAGCCGAGACAGCGGCCAACTGCAGCCATGGAACAGCGTAATGTCATGTAGCAACAGCATCAAACCAGTGCAGAAGTTGTATCTGTTTTGGCTTATTGGACCCAAACAAGCTCTTTGGCTGATGCTAGAACACATTAAAGGCCAGGCCTGGTGCTGCATAGTCTCCATAGAGACTCTGCCCGTGTGGTATCGATGACCTGGCTGGACTTAAGAAGCCCAACCTAGCAGAGGGAGACCGGCGAGGACTAAGACCGTTTGATCCTCTTTCAAGGTCTTATCAGGATAAATGTTTTATAAACATACAGATGTGTGTGTGTGTATGTGTGTGTGTGTGTGTGTGTGTGTGTGTGAGAGAGCATAATCCTGACTGGGTTTTCATATAGACTGTATGACTGTATTGTGTGTGTGTGTGTGCTTGTACACACGTGTGAACATTTCTCGCGCACAGACACGGTACATGTGTGTGAGTTTGTGAACAACTCCTCTTGACTGACATGACAGCAGCACTAGCGAAGGTGAATGCAAGTGAAAGAAACACACACACAGACACACAACATGTTCCAGACTTCATATTGTAGCTGTCACTCCCCTCAAGAGAGCACAGAAAATGGAACGAGTGATAGAGAGCGGGAGATCGAGAAAGAGAAGGAGAAGAGAAAGAGAACGCTCACTTTTTCCCAGGCCGACCCTGAGGTTACAGATGAAATGGCCTTTATTACATGCAGGCCTGCAGAGCCTCGGGGGAGAGAGGAGCTGGCTGGCTGGCTGGCTGGCGTGCGTGCGTGCGTGCGTGCGTGTGTGTGTGTGTGTGTGTGTGTGTGCGTGCGTGTGAGGGGGGACTTGCGTTCGGCGGACATTTTAGCTCCGACGCCGGTGCTTTTTGCGCGGGCGCAGCAGTTTTCGGTTTGGCAGGCCTGCTCGCCGTTATCGCCCGCTAGAAGTGGGCTCTACCAAGAGACTGGCCTCTTTCTCCCTCTTTCCATCTCTCTATCTCTCTCTCTCTCTCACTCTCTCTTGCGTGCTCTCTCTCTCCCTCGCTCTCTCTCTCGGTCTCTTTCTCTCTTTCGATCTCTCAGTTCTCAGTCATTTCTGTCTCATTCTCTCACTTGCTCTCTCTGGCTCTTTCTCCCTCTTTCACTCCATTTTTTTACTGGCTGATTCTAGTGAGAACGGTAACAGTTATGCGTGTGTGTGTGTGTGTGTGTGTGTGTGTGTGTGTGTGTGTGTGTAAGGGGAATGAAGGACTCTCCCCTCTTCCCTCCCGTTGCCATGGGCATATTGCATAGCCACTGTTGCCAGGGACGACACAGTATAACGTGCCTAAAATAAATATATTTCTTTCTCATGGCTGTAATTCTCTCTTTCTCTCCCTCTCTCTCTCTTCCTCTTTCTCTCTCTCTCTCTCTCTCCCTCTCTATCTCACTCTGTCTTTCTGGGAACAGTGACATCACTGGGCACTTATTTTGTTTTAATTTTTTTATCTGAGACTCTGGGGGGGACTCGATTATGATAATACAGTACAGAGAGAGAGAGAGAGAGAGAGAGAGAGAGAGAGAGAGAGAGAGAGAAATGACATTGGATTTCACTCGGAGCGAGAGCCGCTTAACTTGCATCGTCCGAAAGAGAAAAAAAAATTATATCAAGGACACGCCTAACTGCTGGGAGAGAGAGAGAGAGAGAGAGAGAACGAGGGAATGAGAGAGAGAGTGAGGGAATGAGAGAAGGAGAAAACGAGTGGCTGGTTCCGCCACACAGTCATGTCAAATTACCCACGGATGAAAGCGAGATTAAAGGCGAGTGTCTGACTCTGCACACTGTTTAACGTTCCCCTAAGGTGGGAGTGGAGGCGGAGGGGCAGACCGTGTGAACTCTGGCTGCAGAATGGATTGATGACTGGCGGCGAGGATCTGGACACTTTGTCTGTCGTCATTCGGCTTCCGCCGAGACGCCGCCGACCCTAGTTAGAACTACGGGAGCTCGCTTAATCACGTGCCCCTTGCACATGGACAGTTGTGCTGTGTGTGTGTGTGTATGTGTGCGTATGTGTGTGTTTGTATGTGTGTGTGTGTGCGTGTGTTTGTCTATGGGCGGGTTTTAGAGAGTGTTGACAGATTTATTAGGGACTTAGTGTGTTTAGTTACACTTTTGTTCACATGTGCACGCACACACACACACACACACACACACACACATACATACATACATACAGGGACACGGACAATTATACATTTACACAAATACAAGTACCAGAATACATAGCCACCTCCCAGAGGGAGAAAAATGTGATTGCCCCAGAGAGAGAGGGAGAGAGAGAGGGAGAGAGAGAGGTTGATGGAGAGAGGTGGAGGGAGAGAAATGCAAAGAATGGAATGATACAGAGAATGAAAAATGAGGACAGTAATTGCATGCACACACACACTCACACACACACACACACACACATAAACACACACACACACACACACACACAAACACACACACGTTCATGCAAATGCATGCATAGCGGGCAAATTGCATACAATACAGTACGATATAAAGAGTGGGCTGTGGGGAATTGGCTGCTTCTTTGCGCTATCCGTCCCCATCAGCCTGAAGATGCCTTCAGACGCATAGTAAACGTGTGTGTGTGTGTGTGTGTGTGTGTGTTCATACGCATAGTAAACATGTGTTTGTGTGTGTGTTCACATGCTTGTAATCTCACTAAAACATGACCAAACACAGATCCGCAGTTAGAGTGTCGTGTGTGTGCCATGGAAACGGAAGTCTCTCTGTATTAAAGATCGCCTTATTATGTGCTATGTAGGTCAATTAGCCCATACTGTATGGGAATGAGCACACGGAAATGCAGCTGCTCATTTTTATTATTGTGTGTGTGTGTGCGTGTGTGTGTGTGTGTGTGTGTGTGTGCA
Source organism: Sardina pilchardus (assembly GCF_963854185.1). Classification (NCBI taxonomy): domain Eukaryota; kingdom Metazoa; phylum Chordata; class Actinopteri; order Clupeiformes; family Clupeidae; genus Sardina; species Sardina pilchardus. Next base: position 21,069,999 of record NC_085009.1, read on the forward strand.
TGTGCTCCAAATTCTGTGTGTGTGAGCATGCGTCGATTCAAAGGCTATATTTAGAGGACTGTATTTTTTATTATTGCATGCGTGCGTGTGTGTGTGTGTGTGTGTGTGTGTGTGTGTGTGTGCCCGTGTGTGTACACGCCAGGTTGTTCCCTCTGTGATGCATCTCAGTACTTACGTAAGCAAGCAGACAGGTGTGTGTGTGTGTGTGTGTGTGTGTGTGTGTGTGTGTGTGTGTGTGTGTGTGTGTGTGTGTGTGAGCACTCGCTACCGCGTTTGAGCGCTATTTCTGGACGCAGGTGGACATGTGAGAGCTTCACAACTCATCTGGCGCCCGCGGAGTGTTCAGGCGTCCACTCCCCAGATGTGCCCGGCTGACGCACATCGCCTCTTACCTGCATGCACGCCCACCATTACACTGTTCTCCGTGTGTGTGTGTGTGTGTGTGTTTGTGTTTATTTGTATGGGTATACACACGTGTGTGAGCGTGGTTTTGTAAGTAATAACCTGGTGCCTGCGTTTCCATTTGACCTTGTTGCTTACAGTACAGTACAGTAGGGTTCTCCTTTCAAATGACTAGAGAATCATAATAGAAACAGGCAGGAATTGTATACTCGCTACGTAACGTGCCTTAGAATCACATTTCTGCTTTTGTCTTGCCTTTTGATTGTTTTGATTGTTTTGATTGTTTAGATCGTTTTGATCTGTAATGTTTGTTTAGTGAAATGCGCTATTTTTTTAGGATTTCTCAAGGAGTTCTATTTTTAGCCATTCTCTGAAGCATTCTGATGATGACATCATCAGGCATGCAATTCCACTATTTAACGCACAATCACGATGCTTCATTAGCTTGAACAGTTCAGGAGTACCCACATCTTAGCATGTAATAAATCTTAACAGACATGTAAAAGGGGAGTGAAAACGCTGATTTGTGTGATACGAGGCATTGCATTCAGTAAATAGAACCACCTCAGCTTTTCTCCTGCTGTTATTTTCCTGTTTGTTGTTGTTTTTTTTATCTGGTCTCTCTCTGTCTCCAAATGCGTTCCTAAAGCAACTGTAATGGAGACTTCCATTAGGCCGCTGTTTGGTCATGCGAACGAGAGTAGGTCTCTCTGGGGGCACGCTCTTCTCTTTTCCTCTCCGCTCTGCTCCTCTCCTCTCCGACGCTCCCGTTAGCCTCTTCCCGTTACCTCTCTCCGCCATTAAGAGGAGTCCAGCGGTAGCCACAAAAAGGGTCACACGCTTGGACAGAGTTCTGGGCCCGAGCTTGACAGCCTTTGCTGCGCTGAAATGGCTGTTTTTAAGAGTCTCTCCTCTCTCTCCTCTCTCTCTCTCTCTCTCTCTCTCTCTCTCTCTCTCTCTCTCTCTCTCTCTCTCTAGCACTCGACTTGTATGCTGTCCATGTAGGCTATTTGTTTGCTTTTGTGTAGCTTGCAGGGCTTTACATCTAATCAAATGCCGCTTCTGCTGCGAGGACGGATTATGAAAGAGGTCCTTGGTGGGCCCTTTATGTAGCGGAGAGGTATTCATGAAACAATATCTATTTTCAGCCAATTTTGTGAAAATTGATGGGAAGCTGCAAATAACAGCAGCGTGAGCAACCCTCAAAAGTGTGTGTGTGTGTGTTTGTGTGTGTGTGCTTGCTTGCGTGCGTGTTGTGTGTTTATTTGTATTTGCGGTTGTGTGTTTTTTATGTGAATGTGTTTGCATTGTGTTTTTTATGTGAGAGTGTGTGTGTGTGTGTGTGTGTGTGTGTGTGTGTGTGTGTGTGTCTGTGTGTGTGTGTCCATTGTAGAAGGGTACAGATGAAAGCTGAAAGCAGCACATCCTCTGTGGCAGTAGCAGGTCCGATGCGATGTGCCAGGGATTTAATGTGGGGCGGCGCAGACCTCCGGCTCATTTTCAGAAATGACTGCGCTCGAGTGTGATTTAAATGACTATATTTCCCCAGATGATAAAGAGAAAATTGTGTCTGAACCATGCAAATAGACTTGGCCACGTACCATACTTAAGATTTATCTCCCCTTTCTCTCTCTGCTCCTCTTCTCGCTCCTCTCTCTCTATGTCATGCAGAGAAGAGGGATTTGCTTTTAGAGAATGAAGGTGAGTGGAGAGAGAGAGAGAGGGAGAGAGATATGGGGAAAGGAAAGGGCAGCAGACAGACAGTGAGAGAGGTATAGAGACAGTGAGAGAGAGAGAGAGAGAGAGAAAGAGAGAGATTAACAGAGTGGGAGAGAGAGGATGGAGAGAATCAAGAGAGAGAGCTGCTAAAGGTAGAGAGGGTAAGTGGTGAGGGAGGAAAAAGCTTAAGACAGGAACACTCAGTATCACAGCCACGTGACCCAACGAGAGAAACGAAAGTTTAAAAAGAAACGAGGGTGGAGCGAGAGAGAGAGATGGAGAGACAGAGAGAGAGAGCAAGAGAGAAAGGGGAAATGGGAGAGATTTGGTTAAAGAAAAGAGGACATGTATTCCGGAGAGATGCGGGCTCTGCTAGGGGGTGAAAGCAGGGACAGGGCTGTTTGGGCTGTCTGGAGGAGGATTAAGCCGTGAATAAGAGACTGCGCAAGAATGCAAACATTTTAACTACTCTAGAGACGCAAGAGAGAGGGAGAGAGGGAGAGAGAAAGAGGATGAGCGTATGATTAAGAGCGAGGGATGAATAAGAGAGTCGGGACCGGGTGAAAAGGGAGGGGAAAGGAAAGGAAGGAGAGAGAAGATAAACGAGGAGAGGAGGAAAAACAACCGCACTGAAAAGCCCTCTAACCCCTCTCAGTCCAGTATATGGACTCCCCCTGAAGTAATTACATTGCATGCATGTGTGTGTGTGTTTGCCTGTGTGTGCAATGTCTGTGTGTGTGTTTGCCTGTGTGTGTGATTTCTGTGTGTGTGTTTGTTGTACGTGTGTGTGTGTGTGTGTGTGTGTGTGTGTGTGTGTGTGTGTGTGTGTGTGTGTGTGTGTGTGTGTGTGTGTGTGTGTGTGTGTGTTCTATGGACCGTTCTATTGCACATAACACAGCGCCGATAACAGAGGAGGTTCGCGAACTCACATCGATCCAGACTGCAGTCTGGTCGAGGAGCAGGCGCTCTTTTTTTTTACGGTCAGTTTTATACGGCTGACCTCCAGTGGCCTTCTCTGCTTTACAGCAGCGGACCCAACTGCCCAGCTCTCAGCACACCACTCCACCACTGACAAACATGTTTTACCACTGACAGAGAGATGGAGGGGGGGGGGGGGGGGGGGGCGGAGGAGGGGAGGAGGGGGGGGGGGGGGTTTAAATGCTTTGGCAATGCAAAAATATTTCATGCTAATAAAGCACCTTTGAGTTTAATTGAATGAGAGAGAGAGAGAGAGAGAGAGAGAGAGAGAGAGAGAGAGAGAGAGAGAAGAGATAAAGAGAGAGATAAAGAGAGAGATAAAGTGAAAGACAGAGAGGGAAAGAGAGAGACACTTCATAATAGACAGGCATGTTTTAGGACTGAGGGAGCGAGAGAGGGACCCGTGCAGGCAGCCATGTTTTAGCCCTGAGGTGAGAGATAGAGAGAGAGAGAGAGAGAGAGAGAGGCTTGCTGTAGCAGAGAGAGAGAATGGCAAAACAGATGCAGAAATATACAGTAACAACAAGAGAAAAAAGAGCGAGAGAAAGAAACAGCTAAGGTAAAAGAGAAAGGGGCAGCTATGGAGGGGTGATGCAGTGTTGTGTAGTGTAGTGTAGTGTGGTGTGGTGTGGTGTGGTGTGGTGTGGTGTGGTGTAGTATGATGGTGGTGGGATGGTGGTGTGGTGTGGTGTGGTGTGGTGTAGTGTGATGCAGTGTAGTGTGATGCAGTGTGGTGTGGTGTGGTGTGGTGCGGTGCGGTGTGGTGCGGTGCGGTAGGCAGGAGGCTGAGAGCTCAGGCTGACTCGGCAGCCCAGTAATTACCACTGTGGTGTAATCCAGTTGTATAGCTCCTGTTGGTGCTGTCAGACCACAGACGGAGAGATAGAGCGAGATAAATGCACCTGCCTACCACTACTACTACTACTACTACTACTACTACTACTACTACTACTGCTACTGTGTACCCACACACTGTGCTGTCACGTCTCACGATCCTCACCTAGACCATGAAGAAACAGGGCATTTCTGTGTGTGTGTGTGTGTGTGTGTGTGTGTGTGTGTGTGTGTGTGTGTGTGTGTGTGTGTGTGTGTGTGTGTGTGTGTGTGTGTGTGTGTGTGTGTGTGTGTGTGTGTGTGTGTGTGTGTGTGTGTGTGTGTGTCTGTGTGTGTCGGCGTCTGTCTGTGTGTGTGTGTGTGTTTGTGTCTGTGTGTATAACTGATATCTTATGGCATCTCAGCCAGGGATTGATATGCTAATCTAATATATAGGCCTATGGTATATCCCATACAATATGATATAACATGAGTGTTTTATGTACTATATTACATTATGCATAGGCAGCAGGCAGGGAGTGGAGATGAAGGAAATGCAACATCTGTACTCCTGGCTGACCAATAGCTGCTTGCAATTAGTAGCAGTGCCTCCACTCTGTCTGTGAGTCAATTACACAAGCAGAGAAAGGGCAGAGAAAAAAGAGCCAACGGAGCGACTCCGTCTCCTCTCCTTTCTTCTCTCCCCTCTCATCTCCTCTCTTCTCTCCTTTCTTCTCCTCTCCGTCTCCTCCTCTCTTCTCTCCTTTCTTCTTCTCTTCTCCTCCTCTCCTCTCTGCTTTCTTCTCCTCCCTGCTCTTCAGCCTTGTTGTCGGCCGAGCTCTGATGTGCTGCTATTGTCCAGCCCTGAACAGAGGTGGCTTTTCATTTCCACCACCCCCCCCCTCCCCCTTTCATCCCATTGATTCTTTTGCGTATCTACGGAAAGCCAGGTGTGACAAACAACCTCGCAGCCATTCATTCATTCCAGAGCAACTAAAAAAAAATGACTCCACAAATGTTGGCATCTTACAGCTGCCAAAAAGCTCTCTGAAAAGCCAGTGTCTGATGAAGGTCAGCTCATTATCCGCCATCTAATTTGACTTCCTCCATCAGGCCCGGGATCGCTTACCATGCTCGTTAGTGGCGTAGTGCTGGCACGCTAACCGCTACAACGAGCCCGGCAGCCAACTCATTTCCTCTCTGCTCGTCAGCGCTCCTCTCGTTTGTTGCTAAGCGCGCGTGCTAACGCTAACCCAAACCCATTAACAGTGGAAAAGGTGTTCCCGTTAGCGTTTCTCTTTCCACTTAGCACGCACGCGCTAACGCTAACCCATTACCGCCGGGCAGGTGTTCCCATTAGCGCTTCTCTTCCCGCTTAGCGCGCGAGCTAACGCTAACCCATTACCAGCGGGCAGGTGTGTCTATTGTCACCGTTTTATTGAGCCGACATCTCTTTCTCTTCCTCTCTTTTTATAGCGCTTTTATAGACGGGAGCCATTAGCGTTATGAACTGTCTCTTTTGTCTTTTGTTTATTGCGTCTGGGTGAGGTGCTAGCGCGGCTTCCAGCAGGCGCCATCGTTTTCCGAGGTGAGGAATGAGGACGGATGGTGCTCAGTGGATTAACCACTTTCATATGCTCTCCTCCGTCTATCTAAACTCCTCTCCTTTTGTCTTCTGCTCTCTCCGTTCTCTCTCTCCTTTTGCGTTCTGCTCTCTCCGTTCTCCCTCTCACTTTTCCGCTTTTGTACGGCGGACGTTTGTCAATAGATTAGCTACTTTTGATCCTCTCCTTGAGCCCCATTTCCCCTCCCCTCTCGCCTGCGCCACTCTTCTCTCCTGTCTTTCTCACTCCTCTCTTTTCTGTCATCCTCTCTCTCTCTCTCTCTCTGTCTCCCTCTTAATCTTAGTCGCTTTTTCTCCCTCTCTTTCTTCTCCTCTTACTCCCTCTCCTCTTTCTGTCTCTCTGTCTCTCTTTCTTACTCTCTCTCTCTCTCCATCCTCTCTCTCCAACTCTGTTCATCTCTTTCTCTCTATCTCTCTGATTTTCCACTCTCTCTCTGTCTCTCTCTCTCACACACACTCTCTGTCTGTCTGTCTGTCTGTCTGTCTGGCTCTCTCTCACACACACTCTCTCTCGCTCTGTCTGTCTCTCTTCCTCTCTGTTGGGGATTTAGGTGAGCGAGGGAATAGAACAGGCTGCTCACTGGTTACCTGAGGTCACTTCCTTGTTTTGCGGCCGGCCAGACAGACTGGACAGGAAGTGATGTGAAATGATTCATTGCAAGCAGGACTCGTTTTGTGTGTGTGCAAATGAACTACGCTCGATGCGCAAAGGATTCGCAATGCAAATAGATTTGTTTGCTGGAAAGAGCTAGTAGTTGACGCATGGTGCTAGTGTTTTGTGGAGCTGGAGTTCTTTCACGGAAAATCCATGAGCTCTCTTGTCGGACTTGTGCCTCGTGGAATATTTATGCCCGTTCCGGTCTGACGCAGAATTTCATGCTCAGGTGATGCCGTCGGGATCTTGGTCAGCAAAACAACGTCAATAACAAGATTACAAATTTGAAATTCTGAGTACACAGCACAGACTCTGCTGGCCTGCCCTGAATGAAAACAAACAATGCAACATTTATCGAGGAAATATTTATGTATTTTTCCAGGGAACTATTTATTTTTTCAGCTTTTTTTTTTCAAGGAACTTTTATTTTTCTTTCCCAATGAAATCAGTGAAGTTGAATTGGAAATCCCCCTCCGTCCTCTGCCAGCAAGCTCACTGCTCAATGCTCAATACAAAGCTTTTTTGCCTTTTGTATGAAAACATGATTGCGTAATGGCGTTTTGCACTCAATAGCATAATTGCTTAATTGCCACCACTTAAAGATGTCCCATCTAATACAGAACACCAGCCTTTGTGTGAGTGTGTGTGTGTGTGTGTGTATGGGTGTGTGTGTGTGTGTATGTGTGTGCGTGCCTGTGCGTATGTGTGTATGTATGTGGCAAGGGTGGGGCTGTTTTAGCCTTTTGCTTGCGCCGGTCCATGCAAGACTAGCTTGTGAAGACGAGCAGTGTGTTGAAACCTCTGGGAGAGCACGGAGGGGTAAAGTGGTTGCGGTGGAGTCGTGGCCCGGATGCGGGCCAAATGTGGGCCGGACGTGGGCCAGTGTTAGCAGCTATCTGGGTCAAGCTCCCCTCTGTGCCCTGGGTGTTGTTTTTGTTTGTGCCAGTGGAGCTCCTCAGACTCTGCACCACGCTGTGAGCAAGGCCTCCTCTGCTCCAACCCAGCCCCCCCTCTGGGGCTCCCTCTCTCTCTTTCTCTGTGTGTGTGTGTGTGTGAGTGTGTGTGTGTGTTTCGGTCATGTGTACTGTGTATCTGTTTGTATTGTGTTGTGCATGTGTATGTTGTTTGTTGTTTTTTGTGTGAAAGGGAGTGAGGGTGAGCCGGTGTGTGTTTTGGACAACGTGCAATGCATGGATAAGTGAGAAAAGGAGAGAGAGTGAGAGTGACTCATGACACTTGTGCAAGTGTGTGTGTGTGTGTGTGTGTGTGTGTGTGTGTGTGTGTGTGTGTGTGTGTGTGTGTGTGTGTGTCTGTGTGTGTGTGTGTGGGAGAGAGACGCTTGTGGTATACTTTTCAGAGAGCTCTTGAAGTGGTATCGGTCTCCAAAGCACGAGATGTCAAAGTGATTAGTGTCATCAACATGACAGGAGGTTAAATATGAAGAAAAGGGATACAGTGAATAGCCATTTAGCCATATTTCAAATAAAAATAGCCCTTATCCACTCAATCACTCTGTCTCTCTCTCTCTCACACACACACACACACACACACACACACACAGAGAGAGAGAGAGAGAGTACGGATTGACATTCACCAGAACACACAAGGAGTTTGAGGAAATTGACTTGACACTTGCGAGTAAATTAGCGAGCAGAATTTTAAATGTGGCTAATAGATGCTAACATGCTAAATTGATGATTGATTAATACCTGATTAGTGGCTGATGCATAGTCTTGACTGCTTGAATTACGGTCCTATTCTCACAACTCTTATTTTAAGGCTAAGAAACAGGAAACAATTAGCTGGTTGATTATATTCAAAGCCCTGTTTTGCTATGCTGTAAATGTATTACCCCTGATCATTTATGCATACACTACTCTAACAGTCTTTTAGCAACACTACAGCACTTTTCCTCTCTCGCACGATGCTACTTGTTTATCCAGCAAATAATGATGCCCACAGACAAAGTAGAGTGTGCTGCATGATTTTATTAACGTATGATGTATTGCAACATCTAAGCAAGTCAAATTTGTAGTTTCTTATGTCCCATTCCATCGAACTACAGACCGCTACCCGATCTGGTAAACTACATAGTGCGGCTATAGCCAACGATAGAGGGGCCACGAAGCAAATGCAGAAAGTGCCGTTCACCCTGTTACGAATTAATGAACCGCTGAAATGATTTTGAAAACATCATTTTCAGGTACAAAAAACTCTTTAGTGTTGCTTTAAGTGGTTGTACAGGCATTTTAATGTGTCCCAATTTCACTGATGCAGACCAGAGCCATAGAAAGAGAGAGTTGAGAGCAGAGAGTTGCGACACTCTTTGCTGTCACAAAATAAAATAAAAAAGTTCCAAAAAACCTGTGTGGCCTGAATGGCTGAATCGCAGGAGGGTGGGATGTATTTCTGGATGCTGGAGAATCTAATCAATTAACTCATTGACTACTGACCAAGAGATTGGCTGTTTTGAAGTTCCAAAATTCCCTGGAAACTGGCATGGGAAAGTGCTGCCATCTTTTTTCTCTCTTATGATTGGTCTCTTATGGGAGTGTGGCCACTCTGTTGTCTCGACTGCTCTGATACAGACCACCAGAGTCTAGAGAGAGTTGTGCCGTTTTAGCCATTCTCAGAGCAGGTTGGTAATCCTGCGCCGTAATCAGTCAGTAACAAGGCAAATGCCATGCAGGGTTGCAACACGGTCACGCAACTATTATCTAAGAAGTCATACCGGTCAGTACCGTCAAAAAAATTACCCTCCCCTCCCCCCCTTTGTCTGAAAAGTGCTGTCATCATCATGTAGATTTCTGTCTTGGTCTGTGGAATTGTCCTCATATATTTGAGTATTTTTAATAAACCACTTTTTTTAGATCCTAGTGCTACGTAAGGAAAACTACACCCTGATCTCTGTACTGACACTGGGCATAAACATTACACCCAGCAAGCCAATCAGTTCATTATAACCTTCTGGTCGACTGGCCATTAATTACATACGTGCAAACACAAATTATATGTGTTTCCTATCCTCATGGCTGCACATATCAGCAACATTAGCCATTAGCCATACCGTAGATACAGCAGTCTGCTTTAATTATGCTGAGCTAATGTTGTCCCCTTAAACTCTTTCAGCTCGACAGTTCCAACATATTAAAGAAAAGAATAGAATAGAATATATACTTTTTTGATCCCGTGAGGGAAATTCAGTTCTCTGCATTTAACCCAATTTAACCAAATTAGTGAACACACAGCACACAGTGAACACACAGTGAGATGAATCATACAACCCAGAGCAGTGAGCTGCCTGCCCAACCTCAAGGGCACTTCAGCCGTGGACTGGTCGGGGATCGAACCGGCAACCCTCAGGTTACAAGCCCGAAGCCCTAACCAGTAGGCCACGGCTGCCCAAGGGAGAGGTAACACCGAATGAATGAACCACAAGGGACCATTATAGCCGAGGCTGAGCACTGTATTGCGTAATGTTGACGAAAATTGAACCAAATTCGTGGATCCACCTTGGGACTTGAATCGGCTGCGGAATTTAGTCCATCCTTGGTCCACGCTACAGTACACCTTCTCACCAAGCTTCAGGCAAACTGGAATGGTACTGTAGTTGTTTTCTTTCCTTGTCTCTTCTTTTTGTCTAATCCGATTTACAGTCAAACAGACAAACAAATTGCACTGAGCGTAACCTTCCTTGGTGGAGGTCATGATGATCAAACACAGGTGGGTTTGATTGTGGTATTACTGCAAACTGCACGGTGTCATTTTTTTGAATACTGCACTAAGCTCAGGTATTTCATGCATTCGTAATGCAACTGTTAGCTTTGTGCTATGTTATAACGGAAGCCTTGTAGGAACAACTATGGCAACGATAATGAAACACTCTTGAAACGGTCAAACACCTCAAATGTGACTCTGTAAAGCGGAACCAGTCGATTCGGTAAAATTTAGTAAATTAAGTTATTGTGCTCACGTGAACGGCCATAAACTAAGCTTTCCAACGATATGTATATCGAGGGTATTACACAAACTATCGCTAAGATAACCGCATCCAAAGTTGACATGGTTCTCCTGTCACGATATGCCAGAAGAGGAGAAATCACCTGTTAAAGCGGCGCGTGCACAACGGGAATGACAGCAAATTTGTTGAATCTTCGCCCGGGTTTAACAGTCAAAACGTAGGTTTTTCAGTGAAATGCGTTCACGATATGAAACTGTAGACTGTATACAGCCGAATTATGCGAAAACGTGAAATTCAACATTTTAACCCGGAAGTTTGTTATTGTTGATTTTCTCAAAATAACGATGTGCGCAAAACGACTGATTTCGCTGTGAATGGTCACAAATAAGAAATAAGAGTCTCACCTGCTTACCCCTCCTTTGACCAGTCTCTCTCTCTCTCTCTCTCTCTCTCTCTCTCTCTCTCTCTCTCTCTCTCTCTCTCTCTCTCTCTCTCTCTCTCTCTCTCTCTCTCTCTCCACCCATTCCTCCTCCTCTGCCGCATTTGGAGATGATTTATATAGCGGGCGAATTCCCCCAGAAACTCCCACTGCCCTCAGATTGAAAGCGTCACCTTGTAATTATTTCAGGAGACGTATTGACTCAGCTATGGGCTCTCCGAACTCCCATTTAAATCAAAAACCCTTCACCCTTTCACTCACACTCTCTCTCTCTCTCTCTCTCTCTCTCTCTCTCTCTCTCTCTCTCTCTCTCTGTGCCCCCTCTCTCTCCTCTCCCTTCTCTCTCCTTTCACTTCTCTCTCCCTCTCTCTCTTCCTGTCCCCTTCTCTGTTTCTCTCTCTCTCTCTGTTTCTCTCCCCTATAAAGATTGCTCTCCCTTTCTTTTTCTCTCTCTCTCTCTCTCTCTCTGTTTCTCTCCCTCTCCCCCCCCACTCAATCTGCAGCTCTGTTTTGCTCTCCCTCTTCTTCTCTCCCTCTTCTCTCTGACTCACTCGTTCACCCTGTACCACTCCGTCTCTCTCGCTCCCTCTCCCCCCTCTTCTCTCTCCGTCTCCCGCTCCTCTTTTCTTGGTTTCCATGGCGGCGGAGGCAGAGTGGCGCTCCACTCAGCCTCATGATTCTGGGTTTAATGGACCTCCCATTTTACGGCCCTTTCTTCTTAAATGCACTCTTCTCTCCGTCTCTCTCTCTCTCTCTCTCCCTTCCTCTCTCTTCCTCTCTCTCTCTCTCTCTCCATCCCCTCCCACTCCCCCCGTCTCCACCTCCTTTTTCCATTTCAACAGTGAAATGAGCAATATCAGATCAGAGGGAGGCGTGGAGGTTCAGCTTGCCTCAGCTCTCCTCCTTTCCCTCTCTACTCCTCCCCTCTCCACTCCTCCCCTCCCCTCCCCTCTCCTCTCCTCTCACTTCCCCCTCTTCTCTATCTTTCTCTCCACCCCTCCTCTTCCTCTCTTCCCTCTCTTTTCCTCCGCTCTCCACTCCCCCCTCTTCTCTCCATACCTCTCCTCACCTCCTCCTCTTCTCTCTTCTCTCCACCCCTCCTCGTCTTCTCCTCCACTCTGCACTCCTCCCCTCTCCTTTCCACTCCTCTCACTTCTCTCCTCTTCCTCTTCTCTATCCCTCCTTCACTTGTCTATTCCTGCCTCCCTTCATCTGTCGTCAGCTCTTTCTATCATCCCTTTCTCTCTTCCCCCAGGTAACTCCACCCCCCCTCCCTTCCTCCTCCTCCTCCTCCTCCTCCCCTCGTGGGTCTCCTCAGCCCCTACACTCTGCTTGTGCCTCTCCACCTTCCCCTCTCTGGCTTCTCTATCCCCCTTTCATTTCCCTCCATTGCACCCACCGTTGCCATCTCTCTACCTCTCCTCTTCATCTGTTGTTTTTTCTTTCTTTCTTCTATTTGTTTTTTTTTTTTTACCTTCCATGAGGAGGTGCCAAAGCAGCTGTGTGGAGACGGATTAGCGAGAGAAAGAGGGAGGAAGAGAGAGAGAAGAGGAATGAAAGAGGGAGAGATGTAGAAAGAAAGGAGATTGAGTCAGAAATGCAGGAAATGCAGTGGTGGCAAATCGGAAAGAGGGAATAAAATATCAGCCGTAATGAAAGAGAGGAATAATGTTTGATATTGAAATGAAAGACAGAGGAAGAGAAAGAGATAGAGAGGAGAGAATGAGAGAGAGAATGAATGACCGTTGACGGAACATGCCGGCATGCCAGCCCTCTCTGAGCTGCTGACCACATTCCTGCTTTGAGATAAGGAGCCCAATCGGATTAAAGGCAGCCGCTGACGCTGACGCCGAGACAGCCATTTCCCTTCCTGCGGCACACACACTCACACTCACACTTACACACACTTACACACACATACACACTCACACGCACACACGCACACACACACACACACACACACACACACAGTACATACATACACACACACACACACACACTCACACTCACACACATACACACACACACACACACTCTCACACACACACACACTCTCAAACACACACACACACACACACACACACACAGTACATACATACTCACACACACACACACACACCGGGAGCTGGATCACATGTGCATGCTTATGAGCATTACCCAGTCTAAAGATGTCCGCTACAAAGGTAGCTCAGCCTGATACCATCCACGTATGGAAATGAAGCTGCCACGACCCCCAGACCGACCGTGGTGGCAGAGGCTGCCTTTTTAGCTTTTAGC
>NC_085009.1:21087866-21090366 GCF_963854185.1 Sardina pilchardus
TGTGTGTGTGGGGTGTGTGTACTTGTGTGTGTCTGAGTGTGTGTCTGAGTGAGTGAGAGAGTGTGTGAAGTGCACTCACCTGGACCGTGTTCTGGCGATTTCCCCCGAGCGGCACAGAGGCAGGTGTTGTCTTAGTCTGTGACTCATGTCTTTGTCTCCAATGAAAATCACCACTGACACGGAGAGAGAGAGAGAGAGGGAGAGAGAGAGAGAGAGAGGGAGCAAGAGAGAGAGAGAGAGAGGGAGAGAGAGACAGATGGGATGAATGGATACAGATACAGAGTTTCAGACAGAGTCGCACAGAAGTGCAGATGGGAAACGATGGAAAAAAAAAAACGAGAAAGAAAGAGAGAGAGAGAGAATCTGTTCTGGAGTCGGGATGAACAGAGAGATAGAGAGAGATAGAGAGAGAGGGAGGGAGAGAAGTGCACAGAGACAGAGAGGCAGAGGGAGAGAGAAGCGTAGAGAGAGAGAGAGAGAGAGAGAGAGAGAGAGAGAGAGAGAGAGAAGCGTAGCGAGGCTCTGCGCTCCCCTATCGTGGCCACATTTAGCTCCAGACGGCGCTCCAGCGAGGCGCTCGCCGCGGTGCGGCTTTGGAATGGAAAGCCTTCCCAGAGTGCCTTGCTGTGACTAATGTGATTTGGAGCGCTGGAGAGCTCGCGCTCTCCGCAGTGGCAGCAGCAGCAGCAGCGGCGGCGGCTCTGAAAGAGGCATATCGGGGAGGCCTCTTCCTCCTCCTTCTCCTCCTCCTCTTCCTCCTCCTCCTCCTCCTCCTCCTCCTCCATCGCCTCCACTGACACCGCCATCGCAGCCACCGCCATGCTGCTAGACAGCACACTTAGCGCCCATCGGAATATCTGATCGCACAGGCTAGCTGGGGCTGGAGACGGCCCTCCTGACACACACACACACACACACACACACACACACACACACACACACATACGCACACACACACATAGCACCTCCAGCGACACAAAGAAACACACACACACAGCACCTCTATCGAAACACACACACACACAGCACCTCCACCAAAACTCACTCACACTAAATATGCATGGCTCAGTATGGGGCTTGTAAGGTGGTAGTACCACAAGAACAGTTATTCGCACCGAATAGTACTTATCAAAGATGGTCTATTCAAATGGAACTACACACTAAACCACCAGTGCTAATAGTGTGCAAATAACTAATAATTAAGTCTTTGTAATGCCAAATATGTTCCCTATTCTAAAGTTGTGTCTTTGTTCACATTTAATTCACAATTCATTTGGCACTATTAACCCCCATGTGTTCCCTAAACTAAAGTTGCCTCCTATTCACACTTATTAACTGTATTACAACACATAGTAGGCTACACAAGAAGCAGACAGCTAAGTTAGCACAAATACAAAATATATAATGAATACGAGATAGCGAGAAAGGCGAACCTGGATATATTTGTATGCTAACTTTCTTGGCTCCTGAGTACTCAAAAGTCTCAAACTCAAAACAATTTTTTTAAGTGTGAAGGGTCACATAAATAAGACTTCCGGTGTGAATAAGTTGTGGGTTTGCTATTTGGTCTACTGTATGTTGTATCAAATTCTCTGTTCTTTTCCTTACGGACAGCATCTTATTCTTCCCTACTGACCTCAAACAGCAGAGCTAAGGATTGAATCACACCAGATTTCTCCTTTAGTATGAGGCAGTATACATACATGGGGGTTAATAGTGCCAAATTATTTGTGAATTAATAGTGAACAAAGATCCAACTTTAGAATAGGGAACATATTTGGCATTACAAAGACTTAATTATTAGTTGTTTGTACACTATTAGCACATGTGGTTTAGTGTCTAGTTCAGTTTGAATAGACCATCATTGATAAGTATTATTAGGGGTGAATAACTGTTCTTGTTGTACTACCACCTTACAAGCCCCATACTGAGCCATGTATATTTAAGTCATAATTCATATGCAACAACTTATTTCATAACTATGAATAAGGGGTAATTAGGAGCTTACATAGGGGAAATTCTTAATTAAGGGTCTAGTAAGGGTAGAATAAGGTCTTGCTGAATAAGGTATTAATTAGTGACTTATAATGACTAACAAATGGCTAGTATGCTACTAATATACATGTTAGTAAGCAGCTAATTACTGGTGAATATGTGTGTGCTAATATAAAGTGTTACCGAAAACCTATAGCAGTAGTAGCAGAAATGGTACTCATGGAAATAGTAGTTGCAGCAGACGCTGCCGTAGCAGTAGCAGCAGCAGCAGTAGTATAGTAGTAGTAGTAGTAGTAGTAGTAGTAGTAGTAGTAGTAGTAGTAGTAGCAGCAGTGGTAGTAGCGGCAGTAGTAGTAGCAGTAATAGTAGTAGTAGTAGTAGTAGTGATAGTAGTAGCAGAAGTAGTAGTAGTAGTAGTAGTAGTGATAGTAGTAGCAGTAGCAGTAGTAGTAGTAGTAGTAGTAGTAGTATCACTGGAATGTCTTCCATCAAGGAAGAGTTTAGA
>NC_085009.1:21095366-21100366 GCF_963854185.1 Sardina pilchardus
GCTGAATCGCCGGAGGGTGGGATATACTTCTGGATGATGGACGGTGTAATCAATTAATTCATTGACTACTGACCAAGAGATTGGCTGGTAATAGTTCTAAGAGTCCAATAATGTGGAAGTAGCCTGGAAAAAGCGCTGGCATTTTTTTCCTATATATGGAGGTCTATTGGAGTGTCGCCACTCTGGTTTTATCTACCACTCTGGTTCCAACCATTGACGAAAACAGTAATTAACGCACCTCTTCAAGCCAGGTAGATTGTAGATTAGCTAATTAGCTTAGTGCAGGCGTCTTTTGTTGAGGAGACAGGTAGAGTCAATGCAGAGCCAGGCTGGTACTGTGCTAGCCACAATGTGCTCTGTTACCTGCACATCTTCTGAAGAGAGGCAGCGTGGGATTGCTCTCTCTGGGGTGCCTCTGTAGCTGTGGAGGAAGAAGAAACGAGGCTGTGTGTGTGTGTGTGTGTGTGCGTGTGCCTGTGTGTGTGCGTGTGTATGCGTGTGTGTGTGTGTGCGTGAGTCCGTGTGTGTGTGTGTGTGTGTGTGTGTGTGCATGTGTGTGTGTGTGCGTGTGTGTGTGTGTGCATCTTTTATTTATTTATTTATCCCAAATGAGCTGAGTCACGACACGATCAGTGAGAGAGTACCGACTTGGCTTTGCTCTCACACACTGCAGGATCATCGCATGAGTACAGGCAAACACACACACACACACACACACACACACACACACTCAAATGCTTCTCAATCTCTCAGATATAGCCTACACACATACAGTACTCATAAATCTGTGTGTGTGTGTGTGTGTGTGTTTGTGTGTGTGTGTGTGTGTGTGTGTGTGTGTGTGTGTGTGTGTGTGTGTGTGTGTGTTTCGAGAGAGACAGAGAGCGGGAGACCAGTCACACATTCAGTCCCAGCACTCTTTTTGCTTTTATTTATGCAAAGCACATTGAATCGGCTCTGCGTATGAAATGTGCTACCGAGTAAACATGCCGTGCCTCAAAACACAACACAGATCTCTCTCTCTCTCTCTCTCTCTCTCTCTCTCTCTCTCTCTCTATCCCTCCATCCCTCCATCTCTCTCTCTCTCTCTCTCTCTAACTCTCACACACACACTCACACACACACCCTGTCTGACCATATTGCTCTCAGTCTGACTGGGTCATAAGAGTATCTGATAAGAACCTAATGTAAGACCTGGTTTGTGTCTGTGTGAGTGTGTTTGAGCAGGCAAGTGTGTGTGTGTGTGTCCGTGTGAGTGTGTTTGAGCAAGCATGTGTGTGTGTGTGTGTGTGTGTCCGTCTCCCCCACACTCTCACCTCTCCACTTGCTGATGTATTGCAGTCCGGCGTTAACAATGGGCTCCATTTGTCTTAATGATTCCTGTATTACCCCACTGCCACTTACACTGCTGACCACATTAATGGCCTCGGCCAGAGCGCGGGCAGTACACGCCATCTGTGTGCTGCAGAAACATGAACACACACACACACACACACACACACACACACACACACACACACGGGAAGTGAAATAGGTATGTGTTTTGCAGAGTGAATGAAACAAGTAAAAAAAACCCATACACACAAGCAAACACGGAGAGTGAAATGTGCGTTTTGCAGAGTGAAATAAGTCAAACGAAACCTGTAGACACACTCAGACACACACATTCACACACACAAGAAGTGAAGAAAGGTATATGGCTTGCTGAGTGAAATAGATTACCGTAGACACACACACACACACACACACACAGAGTTCAGTGTGTGTGTGTGTTCTCCCCTATGTCCCAGTGAGGCCTTAACGACGGGGTGAGGTATGATGCGAACTGCTCTATTCTGCCCGAGAGCTGCTGCCCTCTCATGCGTGTAGCGCCGAGCGCTCTCGAGCCGCGCTGACATTTAACTCACACGGCCACGCTACGGGCCGTTAGCGTCGCCGCCGCCGTTAACGCTCGCCAGCCGCAGGCCGCGGACACCGAGACACGCAACGACCGACGCGGTCTTGATAAACGACGACCGTAACCGAACGCGACACCTGCTGTCACAATACAGTTCAGAAAGAGGCGCAGCTGTGTGCAGGCTGTCCACTCTCCACCTCTTATGAAGGGTTATAACACGTCCAGATGGCCGGGGAGAGACCAGCGGCCCCCGCCGCAGATTGCAGAGATAACGGGGACACTACTGTGTATGGGAGAGCACCGGAGCCAAGCTGGATACGAGCTGTTTCAGTTTTACCTCTCCACTCTCGCTCTCTCTTCTTCCTGCTCTCTCTCTCTCCCTCTCTTTCTCTCTGTTTCTCTCTCTCTCTCTCCCTCTCGCTCTCTCTTCCTCTCGCTCTCTCCTCCTCTGCCTCTCTCTCTCCCTCTCTCTCTTGCTCTCTCTCCCTCTCTCTCTACCGCTCTCTCATTTTCTTTCTCGCTATTTTTTTCTATCGTTTCCCATCTGCACTTCTGTGCGACTCTGTATCTGTATCCATTCATCCCATCCGTTCCTATCTCTCTTTCTCTCTCTCTCTCTTTTTTCTCTCTCTCTCTGTTTCTTTATAATTTTTTGTATGATATGTTTCTCCGGTTGTTTGTTCATTTGGTGGTGGGGTGGGGTGCAGTTTTTACATGGGCTGTTTTTTTATTGCTGCTTGGGTTCCTTTTGACTGTCAGTCCAAATCCAAGACCAAGTCTTTTAAAGCCAAAAGTCTCTTTCTCTCTCTCTCTTTCTCCATCTCTTGCCCTATGCTCTGCATTGTACTCTGTCTGTGGACAAAGCACCTAATTCAACTTTATGGACCTAACAAAAGCACATCTATTTGTATTATTGACTCATTACAGAGAGTACACGGGACTTTTAATTTGTCTCTTTGAAAGCCTCTCACTATTTCTCCCTCAGTCTTTGCAGTGAAGTATTAACAAGTACGCTGTTAAATGTTTAATGCATACTGTAGAGCCTCTTTTACTACCAGGAAGGCACATCCAGATTAAGGATTTGTCATGCAAACGAAAAAGAATGAACTTTTTTTATGTTGACTCATATTTTTTGCTCTTGAGACAAAGTCACTGTCCAAACTCTGAGAAAGCTCTGTTTATTTTTGCTTTACCATCCCACTCTCTCTCTCTCTCTCTCTCTCTCTCTCCCTCCCTCTTTCTCTCTCTCTTTTGGTGGGTGTGATGGGGTTTTTAATATTGGCTGTTTTTATTGCTAGTTGGTTTCCTTTTGACTGATAATAAAGGAAGCTTAAAAGTCAAAGTCTCTCTCTCTCTCTCTCTCTCTCTTTCTCTCCCTCCCTCTACCTCTCTCCATCCTCTCCTCTCTTCCTCTGTCATCTCTCTGTCTCTCTCTCTCTCTCCCTCTCTCTCCCTCCCTCTCCATCCTCTCCTCTCTTCTTCTGCCATCTCTCCATCTCTCTCTCTCTCCCTCTCTCTCCCTCCCTCTCCCTCTCTCCATCCTCTCCTCTCTCCCTCTGTCATCTCTCCGTCTCTCTCTCCTATGAGATCGGGGAGTCTCCCTGACCAAATAAAAGTCTGTGTGTTGTCACCCGCCTACGGCTGTGTGGTGGCTCAGTGGGGAAAAGCGCTGCAATATTCCTCTCCGCTCCGGCGTCCCGCCTCACAAGCCTCCTGCCTCCTCCCGGTGTGTGCTCGTGTCACAGCCAGATCTAATAAACACATGTCCTTATTGATCCACAGCACCACCGCTCCACTCCTCTGCCCTCCTCTACCCTCACGCTCACCAGCTTTCTTTCTTTCTCTTTCTCTGTCTCTCGTTCTCTCTCACTCACTCACACACACATGCACAGCCACACAAACACACACACATTCACTCTCTCTCCCTCTTTCTCTGTTTCACTCTGTCTCTCTCTATCCCTCTCTCCCTCTTTCTCTCTTTCTCTCTGTCTCTCTCTATCCCTCTCTACCCACTCCCTCCCTCTCTCTCTCTATCCCTCTCTCCCTCTTTCTCTATTTCTCTCTGTCTCTCTCTATCCCTCTCTACCCCCTCCCTCGCCCTCTCTCTCTACTCCTCCCTCCCTCTCTCCCTCTCTCTCTCTCTCTCTCTCTCTCTCTTTCTCCTGCCTTGGCTTGGAAGAAAACTCGGTTACAGCTGTAAAGTGTCATCAGCGGGGGGATCCGTGGAGATTTGGATTGTTCCGATGTTTGCTGAACAGTCAGGAAAAAAAAGCATTTCCCAGCGCTGGTGTGACAGTTACACACTTTTAAAGGAGCACTTGGAGACATATTTTTTCCGGCTTTCTTATTGTGCCAGAGCTCCGCTGCCTATTTCAAGCAGAGAATCACTGTCATGCTCTCAAAATTAAATTGGAAAACTCTCCCCAATACGTTCCGGTTGACACTAGGGCAAAGAATTAGGACAGAGTCGAAGGACCCTGCCTGCAGACTTTCTAGCGACATAATCCCAGTAGCTGAACATCATATTTTTAGTTTTTACTTATTTTTTTTTATAAAAACGTTTATTTCATAGACACCCATTCATTCGTGCATGTAAAGCACTGAAATATTGACAATAGTTTTAGCTTAAATTAAATGAATTTCCCAGCAGTTTTTTTAGAATGATGATATATTTGTGTTGCCGCCATAAATAATGATTAGTCACAGTGTGGTTACACAGCACTTACATAGAGTCCAATAGCCCCCGCTTCATTACATTACATAAAAGAGTGATAGAGCAGAGAGAGATGGAGGTGAAGAGAGAGGAGGATGGAGGGATGGAGGGAGAGACAGAGAAGAAAAGAGATGGAGATTGTGTGTGTGTTTGTGTGTGTTTGTGTGTGTGTGTGTGTGTGTGTGTGTGTGTGTGTGTGTGTGTGTGTGTGTGTTTGTGCGCATGTGTGTACTGTATGTGTGTTTGTGGCTAGTTCAGATCAGGTGACCGATGCAGAAAACAAACACACTAAACATAAGGTAATCTCAGGGTCAATACACACACACACACACACACACACACACACACACACACACACACACACATAAATAATGATTAGCCACAGTGTCA
>NC_085009.1:21117866-21120366 GCF_963854185.1 Sardina pilchardus
TCAGCAAGCCGAGGACGGTCGGCAGGCGCTCCTGAACCTGTAGCCATCTCTCTCCCTCTCACTCACTCACAGCCTGCTGCGTGCACACACGGTGGCTGCGTGTGAGAGGGGAAAGTTAGCCACGCCCACTAGCCTCTGCGTTCAAGGAGCATGACTGATAGTTGGAGCAGCTTCTTGCACAGACACGGAAAGTTATTTTTAATAAAGTATCGATACTAAAAACGTCGGAAATAGTATCGTTTTTTGCTTTAAGGCATCGTGATACCTTTCTAGTATCGGTATATCGTGCAACACTAAAAGAGGATTTGTTTGAAACATATTGGGGATATGTTGGAAAGTTTGTGTGTGTGTGTCGAGGGGGTGGGGGGGTCTGTGTGTGAAAGCGAGACTCATCTCTTACACAGACACTCAGCTAGTGTGCTTGAATGTATTATTCAAAGAGAGAGAGAGAGAGAGAGAGAGAGAGAGAGAGAGAGAGTGTGAGTGTGTGTGTGTGTGTGTGTGTGTGTGTGTGTGTTTGAATGGACAGTAGCCTTCAGCCGTAGCCTGTGATGTGTTCATCCTATCCTGTTGTTGTGAGCTCTCATTCTCATGGCCGCTGTCTCCTCCTTGGCCATTCAAATTCAAATAGCTTTATTGGCATGACAAAAAAATTGACCACTCAATACACACACTCACACACTCTCTCACACACTCTCTCACACACTCTCTCACACTCACACAGATACAATGAGAAGCTGGGCTGCGCTGCATATAATGGTGACATTAAACCAAAACAATTATAGTGTGGCAATTAAGTCGTGATGGGTTTTGTGTGTGTGTGTGTGTGGGTGTGTGTGCGCGCACAAGCTTGTGTGCGTGGACACAGGCTAGCAAGCAGATTCTATTTACTTTGGAAGATTGTTTAGTCTTTCGGTTCTGCTGATGATGTTGATGTTGAGGCTGATAACGATGTTGAGGATGATGATGATGTTGAGGATGATGGTGATGACGATGGTCATTATGGTGGCGGCGGTGGTGCTGATGGCAGGAGAGTGTTTGGGGAAATAAAAAATCTCTCGCTCTCTTCCAAGTCTTTTCAGCTGAGCTGCTGTTTTGCTATTGATGGTATTAATGAATGGGGTTGGAGTTGAGTTGGAGTGTATAGATCTTATGACTGTGTGTGGTGTGTGTGTGTGTGTGTGTGTGTGTGTGTGTGTGTTCATTTGTGTACCTAGGTGTACATTGTATTAGTGTAGGCCACACAGCTCTAGGTCTGTACATGTATGAGTATGTGTGTATGTGCAGGCCTACGTAATATATGGACGATGTGTGTTTATTTATGGAATAGATGGATTATGTGTATGTGGACCAAATTACACATGTATACATGACTATGTGCACGTATACAGTGCAGACTCTCAAACTGTAAGCAGCTTACAGTTGTGCAGGCCTAATGTGTTGACCTTTGACCTTAGCAGCGGAAGGGCCATCCTAATCCTGCCCTCACCTCGCCTGCCACTCACTCTCTAGCAATGCTAAACGTGCTAAAATGCTATCCACGTTACCTCAGAATGTTAACATGCAGAGTATTCCACTCATGAATGTGCTAGCATGCTAAGATGCTATCCACGTTACAGTACCTCAGGATGCTAACATGCAGAGTATTCCACTCATGAATGTGCTACCATGCTAACTATGGCACTTGAGGATGTTAAGGTGTAACACAAAAAAAAGGACCCTTCTTACCACTCTCTCGAGTGCGCTAACTCGCTAACCACATTACCTCGGGGAGTTGGAACGGAGGGAATAACATCCCGAGGCATCAATCAGGGCTCCCCAACGGTGCCGGGTGGCGAGAACAAAAGGTGCAGATTAATTAGTCACCGCGGCTTCGCTCGGATCCAGCTGAGCTCTAATTGAGGGGGTAAAGAGTCGAGCGTCAGCACTACAAGAGGGCTAGGGCTCCTTATAACAGCTCCTACTCCTGCTAACAGTTACACTGGGTGCAGGGAGCTGTCAGTAAAATGCAGCGACAGTCTTATTTTACTCTGTGAAAAAAAAATATAATAATAATAAAAAAGTATTTCACTCTACATCTAATTAAGATGTGGGTAATTTATTACATTATATATTACATAATATATAAATAATTTATTATGCAATAGACTTGTTGTGTTGCTGTGTGCGGGCCATAGCTTTTGAAGTCCATTGTTATAACGCTTGAGCTCTTCATTGGAAAATGACACTGTCCATTCAAAGCCACTTAACCTTCCCACAGTCCCTGTGGCTGCTTCTGTTGATCATGAAACAATTGAAACTGTGGTAACAAAAGCGTTGTGAACCTGGGATGATTATTCATGGTATTGTGTTGTTATATAGTAAGGCACTAGTAGCGAGGTAGCAACATTTTGCCATTGGAGCTGCAGGAAATGGTAGTTGTGAACTTCAGTGACCTGCCTAACCTCTGGCAGGTGCAGGAGATGGTAGTTGTGAACTTCAGTGACCTGCCTAACCTCTG
>NC_085009.1:21137866-21140366 GCF_963854185.1 Sardina pilchardus
CTCTCCTCTTCTTTCTTCCTCTCTCTGCTCTGCTGAAAGGACCATCTCTTCAGCTCAGGCTGTAGCTAAGAGAAGCCTGCTGTTGAATGCAAATCAGTTCTCTTCTTTTTACACCCTCCCTCACCCTCTCTCTCTCTCTTTCCCTCTTTCTTTCTTTTTTTCTTTTCTTGTCTTTGCTTTCTTTATCTCCCTCTCTCTCTATCTCTTGCTTTCTTTCTCTCTCTCCCTCCTCTGACTCACTCTCCTTTCTTCATCATGCACCATTTTCTTTTCCTCCTCTCTCTGTTCTCTTGCTTTTTCTCAGATACGTGCACATGCTCAAAAATGTGCACACTCACTTATGGTCAGAGAGTCATCGGTACACACACACACACACACACACACACACATGCGCCCAGCATCCTTTCATCATAAAGTCATCGGTACACACACAAGCTCACAGACACAGACACACACACGCACACACGCGCACACACACACACGCACACACACGCACACACACACACACACACACACACACACACACACACACACACACACTCGTTGTAAACTGTGACCTCAGAAATGGGATCAGGGAGAGAGATATGAGCCAGGAGGACTCAGGTGGCGCCCCTGCCCCCAGCCCCCCCCCCCCCCCCCACATCCACCCTCCACCCTCCACCCTCACCCAACCCCATCCATCCTCACCCAACCCCACCCAACCCCACCCAACCCCATCCATCCTCACCCAACCCCACCCAACCCCACCCAACCCCATCCACCCTCCACCCCCTCCCAACCCCATCCACCCTCACCCACCTAACTCCACCTCTATTCATCTTCATTGTTTGATCAAATAAGGGCTAGGAAATCCAGACAACCCCCCCCCCCCCTCCTTTTTTGGAATAATGACCTCAGGATACATTAAACATTTAATGAAATGAATCAAATGAAATGAACGAAATTGCAGAAAGAAATGGCAATTATATTAAGACATGCATAATAAAAAACATTTAAAAAAACCCAAGAAAATGAAGAATCATCGAGAGAGAGAGAGAGAGAGAGAGAGAGAGAGAGATAATGTATTTCTGTTTTACTTCCTTTGTCATATCAGTCTTATTTGTAACACTAGCTTTGGCAACACTGTACCAAACAGTCATGCTAATAAAGCACCTTTGAATTTGAATTTGAGTTTGACTTTGAGAGAAGGAAAAGTCTCTCTCTCTCTCTCTCTCTCTCTCTGTATGGTGTGTAAAGGCTGTGGAGGTGTACTGTCACAGAGTTAAGGCCAGTCCACTTCCAGTTCATATTTGTCATTCCATTTTTACACTGTTAAAACGGTTTTGTAAATAGAACATGGTGTCAGTGCATGAGGTTTCCTGCTGCAGTCAGTGTTTTTTTGTAATATGACATTGGCACAAAAATGCAGACAGAATGACAAGAGTTTAGAGTGTAATGGCCTTTTCCAGAGACCACCAGTGTGGCCTGTCCACCCCAGCCTCCCTCTCCCGCGGTCAGCTGCTTAGTATGCGTACGGTGGCCTGTTCGGAGAGCGCCGACCAGAGACTCTCCGCTCCCAACGAAGTGTGCGTGTGGAAGACACGACTACAGGAGAGGAGAAGGAGAAAGAGAGGACAGGGGCAGAGAGAGAGAAAGAGAGATAGAGAGAGAGAGGGTGGGATGGATAGAGAGAGAGAGAGAGAGAGAGAGAGAGAGAGAGAGAGAGAGACAGGGAAGAGTGGAGAGAGAGAGACAAGCAAACAAGACAATAATGTCGATAAGGCTAATCTCATTGCTATAAGATGGCTTATCATAAAGGTCTGGCAGCCACACAACAGCGTGTAGCACATCCAGAGAGGTCGATAAGCACACATTAGAGAAAGAGGGAACGAGGGATGCACAGAGAAATGCAGAAAGAATAGAAGAGAGAGAGGGATACAGAGAGAGATGCAGAAAGAATAGAAGAGAGGGAGAGAGAGGGGTACAGAGACAAATGTAGAAAGAACACGAGAAAGACAGATACAGAGAGAAATACAGAAAGAGTAGAAGAGGGAGAGAAAGGGATACAGAGAAATACAGAAAGAGTAGAAGAGAGAGAGAGGGACACAGAGAAATGAAGAAAGAATAAGAGAGAGAGAGAGAGAGAGAGAGAGAGAGAGGAAGAGAGAGAAAGAGAGAGAGAGAGGGGGATACAAAGGTAAATGTAGAAAGAGTACGAGAGAGAGGGACACATAGAGAAGAAGTACAGAAAGAGTAGAAGAGGGAAAGAGAGGGATACAGAGAGAAATACAGAAAGAATAGAACAGAGAGAGAGATTCATAGAGAGTAACAGAAATAATAGAGGAGAGATCATGTGGACATAGAGAGACTGAGACAATGTTTCCGACTCAAGAGGACATGACAAGGAAGACTAGAAACAAACATGGAGGGCCAGAGTAGCAGTACTGTAGTGCTCGGCCATACAGTAGCAGTCATATACTGTAGTGTAATCTGGGCCACGAGTTTTAGTGAGATTACAGCA
>NC_085009.1:21145366-21160366 GCF_963854185.1 Sardina pilchardus
AGAAATGCAGACGTCGCATTAATTCAAGAATCGCATTTAAAACAAGAAGATGTCCATCGCTTTCAAAATAGACGATACAAAGTCGTAGCATGCTCCTGCGCTAGTAATAAATCCAAGGGCGTTCTAATAGTGGTCAGAAGATCCACACAGATAACAGTGCATTTTACGGGGAATGACGCAAATGGCCGGTTTGCTTATGCTGTCGTAAGTGCTAGAAGCACAAAAATTCTTTTAGCATCTGTATATTCCCCTAACGATTTCGACGCTGTATTTCTTGCTGATATAACAAACGCGCTGCTGCCCTTTCACGATTGTCAGTTGTTGATAGGTGGGGATTTTAATGCAACAGTTAACCCTTTGATGGACCGATCGCCAGCGTCCAAATCCAATTCCTTTCCTCCTTCCACCGTCGCCCTGAATCGGTTTATTACTGAAGTGAACGTGGTGGATGTATGGCGAGTTAGAAATAACTGTACTAAAGACTATACTTTTTATTCGCCTAGGCATAAATCAATGTCTAGAATTGACTATATTTTCATTAGCCCTGACCTACTGAATCAAGTCTGTGAAGCAGACATACTGCCTAGATTGATATCTGATCTCTCTCCAGTCCAGTGTCATGTTAAGCCATCTTCCTCGCTGCCAAAGTTCCGTAGATGGCGTTTTAATGATACTCTCTTGTATAATTCCGAATTTATAGATACACTTAAAAAAGAATTACAAGAATTTATCAATTTGAACAAACATGAAGCATCCAATCCACAAATCTTATGGGAGACCACAAAGTGCTTTTTGAGGGGCTTTTCCATTGCATTCTCTTCTAAACTGAAATCACAGAGTATACACAAGATATCACAATTGGAATCTCAAATCAAGGCATTGGAAAAACAGCAATCTGAGCATTTCAGCGAGGATCGAGACCTTTCTCTTTCCGCCTTACGTGGAGAGTACAATAAACTGTCTATCTCTAAAGCATCTTTTATTGTTCATAGGACCAGGCAAAAATACTACTATCAGGGGGATAGGCCCAGCCACTTACTTGCACTAAGACTAAAGGAAAATGAATCCAAGTCTTCTATTGACATAATTCGAACAACAGAGGGAATGATTGTTACAGACCCAAAAGCCATAAGCCAGACGTTTCAATCATTCTATGCCAAACTATATTCATCAGAGGTAGTGTTTGACAAAACACTGTGTGACTCCTTTTTAAATAACCTCAGTTTACCTAAACTAAACAATCCAGACAGGACTAATTTAGATAATCCAATCTCCTTACATGAACTACATGAAGCAGCAAAGTCACTTCAGAAGGGGAAATCTCCAGGTGTAGATGGCATCCCACCAGAATTGTATTTAGCAATATGGGAGATTGTTGGCCCACTGATTCTTGAGTCTATTGAGTTTGCCATTAAAGAAGGATCTTTCCACAGGGACCAGAAGATGGCTATTATTTCATTATTACTAAAAAAAAATAAAGACCCTCTGGATTGCGCAAGCTTTAGACCCATTTCCTTAATCTGTGCTGACATAAAGATATTTGCAAAGGTATTGGTTAGAAGAATAGAACCCCTTATTGCCAAACTTGTTCACTATGACCAAACAGGTTTCATCAAAGGACGGTTAGCGTCAGATAATTT
The DNA here is from genome assembly GCF_963854185.1 of Sardina pilchardus. Lineage (NCBI taxonomy): Eukaryota > Metazoa > Chordata > Actinopteri > Clupeiformes > Clupeidae > Sardina > Sardina pilchardus. The sequence continues at coordinate 21,147,007 of NC_085009.1, forward strand.
GAGGAGGTTACTCCATATAATTAACCTAACTGATGCTTCTCATGACTCTGCTGGAGTATTTTCGCTCGACGCAGAAAAGGCGTTTGATCGTCTTGAGTGGGATTACTTGTGGTTACTTTTAGAACACTATGGATTTGGATCAACATTTATAGGGATGGTCAAAGCTCTGTACTGCTCTCCCACCGCCTCTGTACTAACTGGGTCTTGCAAATCTTCAACTTTTGAACTTCAGCGCGGTACAAGACAAGGATGTCCTTTATCTCCCTTGCTCTTTGCCCTCTCCCTGGAACCCCTTGCACAGGCTGTTAGACAAAGCCAGTCTATTTCACCAATTACATTATTAGGCACTTCTCATCATATTTCACTATATGCCGATGACATTCTGCTTTATATGACCAATGTCACACGAACAGTTCCCTGTGTTTTGCAGTTATTTGATACATTCCATAATCTATCTGGCTATAAGATAAACTGGTCCAAATCTGCACTCATGCTCATAGGTCGGAATAAAGTCAATGTTTCACTGCCCCCGTTTGTTCCAGTGGTGAACTCCTTTGTTTATCTTGGTATTAAAATAAGTGACACTCTCCCAACTATCCTACAAGATAACTATACTGGTCTCATGAAAAAAGTATCTGCAGATCTTCAGAGATGGAGCTCTTTACCGATTTCCATGCAAGCTAGAATCACTATTATTAAAATGAACCTTCTACCTCGTTTTAATTTCTTATTTTTCATGCTGCCCATTCAGCCGCCTCCCAAATATTTTGATAATGCTCATTCACAATTCTCTAAGTTCATCTGGGCAGGCAAACGAGCTAGGATCCGTTTGTACACTCTACAACGGCCCAAAGAGGAAGGTGGTTTGGCTGTCCCCAATTTGAAACTTTACTTTCTTGCTTTTCAGATCAGATCAGTACAGGTCTGGATGGACCAAGAGTCTCAGGTCCCATGGCGGTCAATAGAAGCTGGCTTAATATATCCCCACCTACTCACTGACATACCTTTTATACAGATAGGACGAAAAAATGCACTGAGATTTGGTACGGTCATTTCCACCACTTTGAGAGCTTGGCACAATTCTGAAAATATATTAGGGGGTTCATACAAATTCACTTTGTCCTCGCCCTTATGGAACAACCCTTGTTTATTGTCAGGTGGCAGACCTTTTACTTCCTCCACCTGGTCGTCAAAAGGCATTCATAAACTTAGTGACATCTGCGACAACGGTACGCTGCGCACATTCCAAGACATTCAAGTTCAATATGGTTTACCAGGTTTTTCCTATTTTCTGTATCTCCAGCTGAGATCAGCAATGCGGGCATATGGAGTACCCTGGCACTCATTAAATCCTCATCCATTGTCCACCTATGTTAACCCCAACAATGGTTCTCGAGGCCTGGTCACAAAGCTATATAATATTCTCATAGTAAGTTCCATGAAATCATTGCCTATTATGTCAATATGGGACAGGGAGCTGAGATTGATGGGTGTCCAGCCCGACTGGGAAAATGTGTGGACTAATTTACCACTGACATCAAAATGTTTAGCACATCAATTGATCCACTTTAAGGTAATCCATAGAGCCTATGCAACACCTTATAGACGTTTTAAAATGAATATATCTCAGAGCCCACACTGCACTCTATGCCCAAACTCCACAGGCACCTTTCTTCACATGTTTTGGGATTGTCCCACCATAGCTATGTTCTGGAAATATGTTATTCATATGCTGTCTAAGTTCCTTGATACTAATCTTATGCTAGATCCTTGTCTCTGTTTATTGAATGATGATTCTTCACTTGAACTCCCTTTACGTGAAAAGCGTTTGGCATTTGCAGGCTTTACTGCTGCCAAAAAATCAATTCTTCAGTTGTGGTTCAAACCAGATACTAACCTCAAATGTTACTGGACTAATTCCTTGCTTAATATTGCAGCATTAGAAGAGACTACTGCTAAACTGAATAAAGCTAGCTTTTCCACAGTAAATGCATGGAAAGGACTCTGCCTGTCCATAACAGACACTCTGCGCAATTGAAACTATTGCTTTATTGATGTGATGTATTTGCTAACTTTTTTGTTTATTGTCTGATCTGCCCTTTTGTTCATTTCTTTCTTTTCTTTTCCTTTTATTTTTCCTTATTCGTATGTTGCATTTCTTGTTTGTACTGTTTGCAGAAAATGTGAATAAAAAGCATAATCATAAAAAAAAACACATCACAGAGTATGGGCACACACACACACACACACACACACACACACACACACACACATGTACACAGTTACACACTTGCACACTTAGTTTAGGTTGTGCTATACTATTTTACATACAATACACTCACGTGCACTCTTGCTCTGTCTCTCTCTCTCTCTCTGTCTTTCTCTCTTTCTGCTCACTCATAAAAATGAACACACACACACACACACACACACACACACACACACACAAAGCAAAGCATCGCACATAAACAAAGCCCTCACACGTCAGACATATTGCCCCATATCAAAGTAAGTCAGCCATGGAGGCTGACAGGTCTATCAGTGGCACGGCGAGATCAACTAATCAGATGTAGCTGTCCATGTGCCGCCCCTTCACTCTGACCATGCTTCATCCCTCACCCTTCATCCCTCACCCCCCCTCCTCTTCATCACCACTACCACCCCTTCACTCTGACCATGCTTCATCCCTCACCCCCCCTCCTCTTCATCACCATCACCGCTACCGACTGCCCATCAATACTTCTCACTCATACGCTGTCTGTGTACAGTTTTCGTATTATTTATTGATTGATTGTTCGCTTGTTTGTTTGTTTTCTTATTTGTCTGTGTGTGTGTGTGTGTGTGTGTGTGTTTGTTGCATTTTTGGTGTGTGTGTGTGTGTGTGTGTGTTTGTTGCATTTTTGTTTCTCCATCCAAGTGTCATTGACCAAGCAAGAGGTTTTACAGGCGGAAGATTGTGTCTGTAGATCCATACTTCCATTCTATGAAATTTATGAAATATTAGGCAAGGTATCTGCAGTACAAGCGTGCCATGACACATTAACCCTAACCCAAACCGCCAACCTCCAACCCTAACCCTAACCCTAGCCTCAACCCTAACCCTAACTTGGGAATGAACGAATGACAGAAACGTTATGTCATAAATGTTTATGACTTGTTTATAATATTTATGACACAATCATGACAGTGCCGTGTCACTCTTATGTACAGTAGATACCTTGAAGTACAGTAAAGTGTTTTAATATAAAAAAAACATAAAGTGCGTTCTTGTGCTTATTATCATGTCAGCAGCCAAAGATGTCCTCTACAAAGAGGTCCATATCCTGTTCTTCCCCCTCCCCACTCTATAGTATCTGGCGTGCGTGTCCTATTTACGGGCGGTTTGGCGGATGTAGACGCAGGAGGTGGTGCGGCTGCTGTGATTGCAGCTGACCTTTCCACACATATGTGCTCTACTTGTTCCGCTGGTCTCCTGGGGCGCCAGGTGTCGTGTGTGTTACAGCATCAGTGCAGGGGAAACACTTTGAATACAGCCAGCCTGGCTTAGTGCTGCAAGGGCCTGTGCCCTCAGTGTACTGAGAGAGAGAGAGAGAGGGGGAGGGAGAGAGAGAGGGAAAGAGAGGGAGGGAGAGGAAGAGAGAGGGAGAGAGAGAGAGAGAGGGAAAGAGAGGGAGGGAGAGGAAGAGAGAGGGATAGAGGGAAAGAGAGAGAGAGAAGATAAAGAGAGGGAGAGAGAGAGACAGACGATAGAGAGATGATAGAGGGAAGGAGAGAGTGAGAGACGACAGAGAGACTATAGAGAGAGAGAGAGAGGGAGAGAGAGAGAGAGCAGTACTTATTTTTGTGCTGTAGAGAGTGTGTGTCGGGCCATTATAAACTGTTACACTGAAACGAATTTGACATCGGCGCCCAGCGCTTGGAATATTTATGGCTTTGCCCGTGAGAGTTTGTGTCAGGGTTTTGTGTGTGTGTGTGTGTGTGTGTGTGTGTGTGTGTGTCAGGATTTTGTGTCGATGTGTGAGCTCGAGCTGACCTTGAGTCGCTTGACAGCAACACGAAGCGGAAGATAAATAATTAAAGGTGAAACCACCAGTAGTGGAGTCCACACAGCTCAAGCAGGTTGCCTGGCCAACAAGACTGAGCAGCAATGGTGATAATAATAATAATATTTAATAATAATAATATTAGTGAAACTGTTTCTTGACATCCAGGACTGCAGTTTTTGTCTGTTTCTGTTATTTGTCTTATTTCTGGAGCAAAAATGTCATCCACTTGAGTCAATACAACTCCACAGTAGTTGCTGTGTCCATGTTGAACAAATATTAGATGCTTGATTTGATGACTTAATTAGGAGGTTTTCTTATTATCATGCACCTCTCATCACTGTTCAGAGTTGCTATTTTCACAGAGTTGATTAAAAGACAAGGAACGATTGTTTTCATTATCATCCAATGTAATGTAATCAGTGTACGCGGATATGTCATGTATTATTATACGGCTCTTCACAACGTTAGCAGAACGCTCCATTGACTTGAATGGGATTTCCCAACGTTCTACGGCCAAATATATTCATGTAATTACCGCTGAAACATATGATTACCGCAGCCAATGACAACAGGGTTTGTACTTCTGATTTGCGTCTTTCATATCACCCCACAAGTAGTCTGCTCACTTGTTGCTAAGGAACTTTAATAACTATATCTCCTATGTAGCTGGTTTGTTTAATGAGAAAGGAAGCATCAGCCTTTTATAACCTTTAAAATTAAATTTTAAATTTGAATTGAAAGTGAATCATCTTCATCACCAGTTAAACACAAGATGGAAAGAAAGAAAGAAAGAAAGAAAGAAAAGGGAAAAAAATACCAAAGTAATATAATAATTGACTAAAGGAAAACAAAACAAACAAAAGAAACTCAGTCCTTTACTTCTAGAGACCTTGTTAGCCTACCCTTGTCTTCAATATCCCCAATGCTAGCTGGCTAGCAGCAATTGGCAGCTAGCAACATTAGCGGTTAGCAACGTTAGCAAAGTTAACCCAGTAAGGCAACAGTGAGGGAGGAGGCCCAGAACAGCTCGGCTTACTGTATATCAAAGCAGCGAGCGGCTAATCCCACCGGGTTTTCCTTCCTTGAAAGAAGATCGTGTTGACGGTCGCCAGCGTCTTGGGTAGTCGGAGACGTCTGAAGAATTTGAGTCCCTCAGTTCTCTCTCTTACACACACACACACACACACACACACACACACACACACACACACACACACACACACATATAATTGTGTGGGTGTGTGGAGGGGGGTGTTTCTCTCTGTGCATCTGCCAGAACTGCGTGGCATCCGTACCTGTGTTCACATTTCCAACTGGCAGCGTGTGTGCGTGTGTGTGTGTGTGCGTGTGTGCGGCAGCCTCAGTCGTGACATCAAACCGCATGTGCTAATTTGGTTGCCATGAGGAATTAAATCTTCAGATGGCAGAGGGAACGGAGAGAGAGAGAGAGAGAGAGAGAGAGAGAGAGAGAGAGAGAGAAACACACACACACACACACACAGATATGCCTATGCACAAAGCAATTCTGAAGACATCGCATTACACACAAACCTACTGTAGCGTTGACTGATACATGCATGTCCAGTATACAGGCCTCGAAGGCACCAATAAACCCATGCAGTCTGCTGATTAGGTCTATCTACGAGACTGTCTGTTCTGTGTTTGTGTGTGTCTGTCTGTGGCTGTGTGTGTGTTTGTGTGTTACACACATGCATACTCTCACACACGTAATCACATGCATGCACATGCACTCCCACACACGCATACACGCGTACAGACTTACACACATACAGTACACACATATGCATTTTCATGCTTGATTGCCGAGACAAATTGACACCCCCATAAAAGGCCGCGGAGTAGGCCAGAGAGCAAGCTCGTCTAGCACCTACAAGGCTAACAAGCCGCCGCCTCCCTTAAGCACCGAGGGCTTTTATGTCAACACATTTGTGCACTCACAGTGCGACCCAACTGAGGAAAAATAGACACGTATTTGGCTTGCATCAATACACAAACACAGATTCACACATGCGCACACACTCTTAGCCATTTACACACACACACACACACACACACACACACACACATACATGCACACACACACACACTTTACCCATACACACATACACACATTCACACTCTCTCTCCCTCTCTCCCTTTCTCGCTTTCTCTTCCCTTATGGTTTTGCTTGGTATCTGTCCCATGCACATATGAGCACAAACACCTCATGATTTATTTATTCTGAGACACACACACACACACACACACACACACACACACACACACACACACACACACTTGCTCATAGAAAGATTGTGCGCTAGGAAAGTGGAAGAAAGCAGCATGTTGGATGTAATGAGGGGAGAGTGCTGGTACTCTCTTTGCTGTGCGTCTGAAATGAACGGGGGCATGTTAGCGGGGGCATGTTAGCGGGGACGTGCAGGAGAACTACGTAGTAAGACCAGACACACCTGTAGAGGCGCAGCCGTCCTAGAGGCTTTAAGAGGAGAGTGGGTGGGTGTCGCGGGGGCAAATTGGGTGCATTTGGAGGAAGACAGCGCAGGCCAAATGAACCTGGACAGGGCCAATACTTCCCAGTTAATGGTAACGAGAAGAAACTGAGGCAGAGACAGAGACAGGTGTGTGTGCGTGTGTGTGTGTGTGTGCGTTTGTGAGAATGTAGGTGTTCATGTGCGTATGCGTGTGTGTATGCACGTGTGTATGTGTGTGTGTGTATATGTGTGTGCGCCTACATGTGTGTATGTGTGTGTGTGTGTGTGTGTGTGCGTTGCACATCTCTTTCTTTATTTCTCTCTAATTTTCCTCCCTCATTCATTCCCCCCACTCTCTCTCTCTCTCTCTCTCTCTCTCTTTCTCTCTCTCTCCATCTCTGTATCCACCTCTTCTCTCTGTCCCCTCCTCTCCTCCTCTCGGCTCCTTCCCTCTCTCTCAGAGGTGGGAATTCATTATGGCTGAGACGACTCAGGAAGAGGGGAGGGTTCAGTCGAGGAGATGAGACACAGGCCCGAGTAGTCCAGTGCAAAGAGACGCATCGCTAGACCAAAGAACCTTCATTACTGACAAGATGGAGCAACATAATTAGGGTGACCAGACGTCCCGGTTTTCCTGGGACAGTCCCGATTTTGAGTGGTGTGTCCCGAGTCCCGACAAAAGCCCGTCGGGACGCTAATATGTCCCGGTTTTCACCGACCATTGTTGAAGTGTGGTTTTAATATAGCCCGATCAGCGTCCGACGTATGATTTGTGTGTGTGTGTGATCGTGTTCCAGTCAATCGCAACAGTCTGCACAATCTTTGCAGTCAACGTTACATTATTTCATTGCCTCGTTTTAATGGCTAGCAGGTTACGCTACGACAATGCTGAAGAGAAAGTCATCATTCTCAATAACCTATTAGTCCGTGAGCCAGAGGGGTTGGTCGTGACCAAAAAGGGGGCAAATCATACCTTTACTGAAAGCCTGGAATCTCAGCTTTTCAATGATGTATAATGGCCATCTGACAAGAGTAGCTGTTTAGAGTTATCACACATAATGTAAACTAAGGTTGGAGAAAATAATATGGCTGAGTTTCGTTTTTCAAAAAAAAATTTCATGCATAGGCTAGATAGGCTAATACTGTAGGTGAGGAATGTTTAGGAGTGAGACAGTGCAGGCCCTAATCTCTGACTGAAAGTGCACAGAATTTGTGCATTTACACAGCAATATTCAAGACATTTTCCCGGGGGTGATACCCGAAAAAAAAGTTTCACCTGTCGCATGTTGACGTTACATTTGATCACGCACAAAACTGTCCTGGTTTTAGTTCAGAGAAATCTGGTCACCCTAAACATAATGCATCTGTATGGAAGCCAAATTCGAACAGTTCCTGTCTGCTTAAGGAAGGACGTCATAGTGGGATATCGATCAGCAAGCAGTTCAGTTCAAATGTAACGACACTTTCTAGGTCTGCTTAAAGGGTGATTTCGCCTCCCCTCCCCTTTGCGATAACAGAACGCGGAAATGGTCGAACGTTTGCGCCTCTCGCTCCGCTTTAACCCTCTCTGGCTAGACCAACCTCCTCCTGTGTCTGAGTCTCTAGCGTCTCAAATTCAAATTCAAAGGTGCTTTATTAGCATGACTGTTTGGTACAGTATTGCCACAGCTAGTATTACAGATAACACAGTAGTATCACAAGGGAAATAAAAAGAGATACAGTATACAATGTCTTTCTCTCTCGTCTCTCAAATCACAATTCAGATTCAAATTACAGTTACAATTCAGATTAAAATTCAGATTCAAATTTAAATTTCAAATTTGAAGTTGCTTTGTTAGCATGACTGTATGGGAATTCCGTTGCCAAAGACCGTGTTGATGGTAACAAACAATAACGCATAACCATACGACCATTAAGGAAAGTAATAATTAAAGAATGAATAAATCTCTCTCTTTTTCTCTCTATCCCCTTTCATCTCTCTCTTGCTTTTTCCCTTATTCCCTACCAGATTGCCTTCTCTCTCACCCTGTCCTTTCCATTGGCTGCTAGCATTACTGTATATGGAAGGCTGTGAGACAACCGAGGTGCATTCAGTTTCAGCAAACAGCGGTGGACGTTCAAGCCGAGATGGTTTTCAATTCGAATGACTCGATTAAAATGGTAATGTTCAGTCCACCGTCTGGGGACGTTCGCTGAGGACCTGCATCTCAGACCGTTCGCTGCAAACTCAAAGCAAATGAAATGCTGTTTGCAATTGTCCAAGAACACTTCCATCTGTTTGGAAATTTGAACACACCTCTGATTTTTTCCCTTCCCTTGACTCACTGTCTCACTTACATAGGCCTACATGCGGTGTCCATATATGTGTGTGTGTGTGTGTGTGTGTGTGTGTATATCATACAGTATCTCTTTTACACACAAACACACACACACACACACACACTTTGGTGTGCAAATGCAAACACTGCCTACCTACGCAGTTGAATTCCATAGTCTTTTTTGGCATAGCACACTGGTGTCGCAGTATCTCTAAAAGAGGTATATTTTACGAGACTATTTTCCTAAACCCCTAATAATGGACGTACATTACACCTGCGACGATAACGACGGTCATCCGCTGTTCCTCTGTGATGCTATCAGCTAGCTGCTAATTGTCTGCTCGCGGGGGAGGCGAGGGTAGCATGGCCTACTTTTTGTGAAATATGCATCCTCGTAATTGCTCCACATTGACTGCAGTACGGCGTTGGAGGTGTTAGCTTTTCTCTCAATAGCTTTTTCTTCTTTTTACTGCAGAGGGATCGCAGCCAACACCCCCCCCTCCCCCCCTTCGCCCATTTCCCCTTTCGTCCCCCTCCAGTAGCCAAAATCTGGCCTCGTCTGGGGCCGAGTCTCAGTCAGTGCCTTTCTCTTCCGCCCGGTTCATTGGCTGGTCAATGATTGTGCGCTGAATATGGGATTGTAACGCTGCCTCTCTCTTTATGTGGCTGTGTGTGTGGTCATCCATCCCTAACCCTCCCCTTTTATCCCAACACGGACAGGTTGTTGCCCTCGAGAGAGAGATACAGAGATTGTGTGTGTGTGTGTGTGTGTGTGTGTGTGTGTGTGTGTGTGTGTGTGAGTGTGTGATTGCAAAATCTATAGGCAACACTAACACCAAGATATTCAGCGATCCATTTTATACTCCATGAAATGATGACGTTCGAAGGCTCCAGATGCAAAATAAAGTGGCCAGTTTTGCCAGCAACCAATCCTATGTGTCTGTGTCCACACCACACTTCAGTGCATTTGGGTTTGATTTCCTGTATAATATTATGTACATATAAGCTGTCTGTGTATAAGGGGTCGGTCATAGTGGTACTGACGGATGCAGGAAGTGACCTCACTGTAGCGGTTTTTGCATTTGCAACTCCCAACTCCCCTCAAGTCCTTCTGTACTTGTTCACTTCCTGTCTTATCCAAAGCCACTTACAGTGTCATATTTTTCCACCTTTTATCACCACGTGTGTTTTCCCAACCTCGTAAACCTGGGCATTTTTACCTCCTGGTGTCTCGCAGTCAGTGAAATCCTGGGCAAGTCGCAGAATCATTTTTAAATCCCATTTCACACGCTTGTAGGAAAGTTGTGAAATTCAGAAAATCCATTGGAAGTTTTGGGAAAAGTGTAATGAATGTAGGTCAAATGGAATTCAATTATCCCATTGTGCTCCTCCATGGGTAGTGTTTTCAGTGAGCACATTCTTGCAACCTGATACTGTTTCCACTTTCCATTTTCCATTTTCCTGAACTTGAGTAGCCTATTAAAAAGTTACGGAAAAGGTTATTTAATTTTCGTTCAATAATTAGGTCTAACTTTGGTGGAGTAGAGTGATCTATTTTGTCTACTGGTAGGCAGTGGAATGACCTGGTTCTATTAATTAGGGATCCTTCTAAAAGTCATATGTAAGTTTCAAAATGTTATCAGTGAAAATGGGTCGGAACCATGAACCCTTCACTCTTAACTCAAGTGTCTGTGCGTGCGTGCGTGCGTGCGTGCGTGCGTGCAGCCAGCTGGCGCAATACCTGCACAGTATGCATGTAAAGCAAACCTCTCCGATGTTGTTTTTTTATTCTCATAACCATTGGGGTTCTTTCCTACTCCTGCACATTGGTTTTGGGTCCTTTATGTCCAGAAGGTTGTCAAATAGCACAGAAAAGCACAGAAGAACTAAATAAAAAGGTATATTTCAAATAAATAAGTAAACAATTAAGTAAATGAAGTAAATAATACATAAAGGGCAACAGGCATAAAATAGTACAAAGTGAAGCAAAAACACAGCACTTAAGTCATGACAAAAGTTTTCTCCATGGGTGGAGAGAAACACACACAAACATAAACAAAAAATATATAAACACAAACATGTACAAACAAATCTTCAGATAGCAGGTTTGTGCCTTTGATCTTCTGTCTACTTTGTCATAATGAGTCTGTGTCTTGTGCTTTTGTTTTTTTTTGTTTTTGTTTTTTGTTTTTGTCTTCTTAAAACAAAAAAAGAAACAACACAAACAATCATAAGAAAGAAAGAAAAAAACGTCACCTCTTGCTCGTTTGTCCTTTTTGCTCTTTCTTCTTTTCTTTTTTTGATTTTTCTCTCTCTTTTTTTGCCAGAGTAATCTTTTTTGAATTTTCTCTTTTCTCTTCCCCTTCCCTCTTTTTTTCTTAACCCTAGGTCCGCTCACAAAAAAACACGATGAATCTTCGACGAACAGGCCGAAAGACGAAGGTACTTTTGTTGCATGGTTTTCCTTTTTTCTTGTATCTTTTTTGGTAAAGAGAGAAAAAAGTATTTTTGGGGATTTGAAGACAAAAGATATTCTGAGCCTCTCTCTTGTCTCTTGTGGGCTTTGATTAACAGTGGTGTGTGCGTGTGTGCGTGCGTGTGTGCGTGTGCGTGCGTGCGTGTGTGAGTGCGCGTGTGTGTGGAGTTTAACACACGTCTCTCTTTGAAGCTTTGATGATAGATAAGTGCAAGCTGAGCTAAGATCACAATTGTATATATGAACAAACACTGATGTGTTTAAATCAGTCCTCCGAAGGCCATACACACACACACACACACACACACACACACACACACACACACACACACACACATACACACACACACCACCAAAGCGATGTGTATAGTTTGCATAATTTGTCACAGGTAAAGAGAAGTTTTTCTCCTCTAAATTTAGACGCTTGGAAGTGTCTGCTTACAGGTGTGGGTGGTGGAGAGATGTGCTTGGCTGGAACTCTGAGAAAAGCTTTTATTGAGCAACTGGGTCGGTTATTAGGCAGAGTGGTCTTTATGGACAGATTAATTAGGTACAGTGAGTAGCCTAGCAGGACTGCTGCAAATGGAGAGACGTGTGTGTGTGCGCACACACTCACTCACACACACATTCACACGCACACACACACACACACACACACACACACACACACACACACACACACACACACACACAGAGACATACACTTGCACATACACACACACACACACACACACACACACACACACACAGAGACACACACTAACAGTCACGCACACAGACAGACACAGACACTGACACTCAGATAAACGCACACTCACTCTCACACAGACACACACACACACACACTCACACACACACAGATAGACACAAACACAAACCCCTGAGTGTATGAGAATGTGGTGTTTTGACTCATTTCTTGAGAGTGCGTTGTCTGTCTTTCTCTCTTTTTGTGCATTTGGCTATTCTTGTGCTCTCTGAACGAAAAAGGCCTTTTTTTGCTCTTCTCTTTCCACTCTGGTATTTTTGGCCTAGACGCTGAGACGTGGCATATAAGGACTGTGTCTTTTACCACATCCTGCTGCTTTTTCTTTTCACACACACACACGCACACACACCCACACACACACACACACATGCACACATATGCACAGACTGTTGTAGATTTGGAATGAGGTTATTCTTGGCACAGTAATCTCTGTGGTCACAAGAATTTATATTTAATGTGTCAGTGTAAGGTGACATCAGAGAAGGGGTTTTCAAGATCTTAACAGACAGAATTTCTGTTTGTTCTCTAAAAGAAGAGGTGTTAATTTCACTATCTTATCCCAAGGTTGTGTCCATAATGTTATAAAAAAGTATATAATAATATTGATATCGAAATCAAATTGGTATCAAAATCAAATTATCAAATCCAATTTATATAAAATCATCATCCATCATCAATGATAATCAGAAACATAGAATGTGTACTGTATGTAGATGTATCATGCGAAAAATGCAATACATGAAGATTGTAGAAACTGTAAGCCAACTGAATGATGTGTGAGGAGCTTTCGAATGTAATATTTATTTATTACATATATAATAATATGCGATTCCGTAATGTGTCATGGGAATAATATTCTCACTATTTTCTACATGTAATGAACCTGTAATATGTGCTATATATTGAATGCATACTCTCCATTGACAATAACATGTTATGATAATATTATTTACACAAATGAGGCTATATATGTATGTATATATCCATTGCTTACTCTCCATTGAGAATAATATTCTCATTATATAACACAAATAACAAAACTACATGTATGCATGTATGTACGTTCAATGCGTAGACTGCACTGCGAGCTCTGTGTAGGAGTTGAGAACAATGTTCTCATTATATAACACAAATAACGAAAGTGTACGTATGTATGTTCATTCAATGCATAGACTCCACTGAGAGTTCTGTGTAGGAGGTGAGTAAATGTCTTGTAACTAGCAGATGATTGTGTGTGTGTGTACGCGCGCGCGTGTGTGTGT
>NC_085009.1:21170366-21172866 GCF_963854185.1 Sardina pilchardus
TCTCTTGTTGCTTGTACTGTTAAAAGCTTGCAAACATGCTAACTGGTATCTTTATCTCTGCCAAGGAGGTTATGTTTTCATTGGGGTTTGTCTGTTTGTTTGTTTGTTTTATCTGTTTGTTAGCAAGATAACTCGAAGTGTAATGGATGGATTTCGATGACATTTTCAGGGAAGGTCTAAAATGAACCAAGGAAGAAACGATTACATTTTGGGTGTGATCCGTATCACCGTCTGGATTCAGGAGGCGGTTATGTTTTTCGTTTGGTGGTGTAATGGCATGGTATGGCCATGTGGTGGCGATCTGAATAGTTTAGGTTCAAATGTATGACAGCCAAGGAAGAGCAATGCAGGCGGAGGTCTGCGCTCTCTGAGTGCTTTTCTAGTTGGTAGTGCAGCAGGCAGTGACATTCTGTGGATGGTTTTCACTCTTTCATAGTGTTGCTTTAAGTCCACCTGACTGAAGGCAGTCCACATCTTGAGCCCTGTCATTGTAGCAGTGCTAATTGGTTTTGAGTCCCTGGTGTTGATTATCGCCATCACAGGGGAGAGGTGTTCTTGCTGCCGTGCGTCAAGGTCGTATCCGATGGCGACCAGATGTTAATGTCATTACCGCGAGCCTGATTTAGCTTAAGTTGATTTTCTCAATTCTTGTTTATTCTACTTGCTACAAACCGTTTGCTTTGACAATCAATGAGCGTTGATTTAGTTTTAGACGGCAAAAAAAATATCCAAGCCTGCAGTCTGTGTGGAAAGTAGACAAACGTTGTGAAGTTTTATTGGACAAGAGAAGCTATTGACAAAGATGTTTTCTAGCCATAGCGTAATGTGAGGTTGTTTTTTGTTGACATACTGTTATTACTTAACTTAAAAACAGCACAAGTGATGTCTTCAGGCTGAAACAGCTCAGCCAAGAAAGAAGTTTGGGTCGATCAAAGTGTTTTTTTTTTTTATTTCCCCCTCCGTGGACATTTTTGGCGCCTCTCAGGATTCTGCCTCGGCCATTAAGACGGCATCCAACGCAAGGCTCACTCACATGGGCAAGCAAATAGTCTGTATGATGTCTATCAAGTCTAGTGCAGAAATGGACATACAGTAGGACATCTGATCTGAGCAGTCAGCTATAAACCCCTCTGCTGAAACACTGCTTGAGCTGCATGTGTTAGCACAATTGATTGTAGTTCAGGATCCGATTTCGGACCTCATCTCCTTTTTTTGTGTGTTTGTTTGTTTGTTTGTTAGTTTGTTTTCATGTCTAAATCGCTCAGATGTAATGAAAACATAAAAATGGATGTTTTGACCTATAAAATCCTCATCCAGCTGGCCCCCCGCTCTAGCCAATCACAGCCCTCAGATCCCTCAGGTTTTGAAGAAAGCCTGAAAGAGGCTTGTGGGGAAATCTGCTTCCTCCCGTTGGCGTCCCAGTCTGTTTAGTAAGGTTCCCGAGGCTCCCCGTTCGCTCGACCGGTTCGCCCGCCCGCCCGTCCGCCCGTCCTCACACTGGCACTGGCAGTGGCAGTGGCAGTGCCCGGGCACGGCGCAGCGTGCCAGGCAGCTGTCAGAGCCAGTGCCCATGCCTGGCATCACAGACTAGCAGAGGGGCCTGCCTCGGAGTCTGGCCGCTTGCCTGCTCTGCCCTGCCCGCCTGCTCTGCCTTGCCTTGGCACTCCTGCCAGCCTCAGGAGCAGGACTAAGATGTAAAGGTGGCACAGATAGATCTTGCCACGGGGCAAATACATGGGCATAGGACTTTGCACACACACACACACACACACAAACACACACACACACACACTTGAACAGATAACAAGTGCGGAGACACTGCCAGTGTGCCAAATGTTGTGAGTGTGGGTGTGTGTGTGTGTGTGTGTGTGCGTATCTGTGTATGTCCTGGTGCATATTGTTTTGCTGGCTAGCTCCAGTTAACTCAGGTGCTATGGTCAGTGAGCACACACATTTCAAGGACATCCACACCAGACATGGACGGAGGGGATATAGTCTCACTGGCCACGTTTACATGGACAGTTTTCATGGAATTCTGATTATACCATTCCGATTAAGCTATTCCGATTGAAAGAATTGTGCCGTCTGTTTACATTGGCACGGTCCGTTCTGATCAAGCGCTCTCTAGTGCTTTAGGATCTTTTTTTTTATATATATAAGTATATTTTTTGGGTTTTTATGCCTTTAATGATAGGACAGTTGAGAGAGACAGGAAGTGAGTAGGAGAGAGCGTTGGGGTGGGATCCGGAAAGGACCACGGGGCGGGAATCGAACCCGGGTCGCCGGCATGCGGTGCAGGTGCCCCAGCCAGTCGCGCCACGGCTGGGGCCGTGCTTTAGGATCTTTGATTGGAATAGCCGTTGCCTACTTTTCCTTGAGAAGATACAGCTGGCAATCCGATTGACCGTATACAGTACTGTAGATGGCTGTTCAATCGGAATAGGAATGGAATACACCACCTCTTTCATTCCGATCAAAATTCAGTTTGGGTCGGCAATTT
>NC_085009.1:21182866-21187866 GCF_963854185.1 Sardina pilchardus
CCCAGGTCCCAGAGTGGCTGCGCACCCACCTGAGCTGGTGCAGGTGTCATTAGTTCTCATTCCACTCATTACAGCGGACCAGCACGGTCGTGTTTTACATTGTGCTTCTTCTAGACGACTTAAATGAACATTAATAAAGCCGCGTTCTTGAATTTATTACTATTATCTAGGTCCTTTAAAAAAAAAAAAAAAAAATCTTTTTTTGTACTAAAATTAGGGAGTTGTTAATAACAAGAGCTCCTGAACTTAAAGAATTATGTTCATTAAAGAGTCCTAAATGATTTATGTGTCGCTGTAAACAATGGTAGCACAGTGGGCTACTTTTTGGGAGAGAAGTTGTAGGCTCATAAATACTAGATAGAGATGCAGAGTTTTGGAAAAGTTCTTGCACTGAAACTTTTTTTGAAAAAGGGGGTTTCCCTACAAAAAAAACACTGACAGACATTTTTTCTTTCCGATGTTGTGCCTCTCTAATGCGTGTGCACACGCACACACACATACACACACACACACATATATATGTATTCTGCATCTGTCAGTCTGAGAGACACAAAGAAGCTAACCATCTCCTGTTGACTGCTATTGCCTCTGTGAAGCAGTGTGTGTGTGTGTGTGTGTGTGTGTGTGTGTGTGCGCGCGGGTGCATGAGTGCGCATGTCAGGTACGGATGAGGCAAAAGGGTGTCAAGGGGTTAGAAATGTGTCTGTGCAATGAATCTCCATGGCAACAGTCAAGGAGGGGGAGCCTGTGTGATGGAATGGAATGGCTGGTGCTCAAAGTGGAGAGAGAGAGAGAGAGAGAGAGAGAGAGAGAGAGAGAGAGAGAGAGAGAGAGAGAATGAGATAGAGAGAGAGGGAGACAGAAAGAGATCATTAGAGAGAGAGTGAATGAGACAGAGACAGAGAGTGTGTGTGAAAGAAGCAGAAAGAAAGAGAGAGAGAGAGAGAGAGAAAGAGAGAGAGAGAGAGAGAGAGAAGAACAAAATGAGATAAAAGGGAGTGGGCAAGATGGAGGGAAGACAGGGGCAGACAGAAGAAAAAAAGAGAGAGACAGAAAGACAAACGTGAAAAGGGGTGAGAGAGAAGGACAGGTGAGAGAGACCGAATGAGAGGAAGAGGTAAAGATACAATAACGAGGGATAGAGAGAGAAAGGTGGAATGAGAAAGATAAAGGACAAAAAAGAAAATGTGAAAGTGAGAGAAGAAGACGAGGATGAATGAAAGAAACAGACAAAAAAGAAAGGAAGAGTAGAGACAGACAGAAAGAGAGAAAGAGAGGGATGAAAGAAGGGAGGGGTGAAAAAAGACAGAGAGAGATAGGATGAGGACTGGAAAAAGAGAGGGAGGAGACAGATATAGAGAAAGGAGAGAAGAGACAGACAGCTAGCCAGACAGAGAGAGAGAGAGAGAGTTGAGAAAAAAGATAGAGAGAGGGAGACAGGGAAGGTGAAGGGGGAAATCAAATTGAAGCAGTTGCCATGGTGACGCACCGTTGCAGCTGCCTCTGCATCTGTGTGACAGCACTTGTGTTCATGAACGCGCATTTGTGTGTGTGTGTGTGTGTGTGTGTGTGTGTGAGAGAGAGAGAGAGAGAGTTTACGTGTGTGTGTGTGTGTGTGTGTAGGTTTGTGTATTTGATAGGATCTTTTTTGTTGTGTAAGTATGTATTGTATGTAATATGTATATGCCTGAATAGGGGGCTTGTGTGTTTGTGTGTGTGTGTGCCTGTCTGTCTTCATGACATGCTAAATATCACTCGTCATTTTCTTGTTATTCACTTTGACACCTTGGCAGAGGCTCGCAATCTTTCCTCTCCGTCGTCTTCTTGTCTTTCTCTTTCTCTCTCTTTCATCCTTCTTTCTCTCTTTTGCTCTCAGGTCTCAGTCTTCTTCTCTTTCTCTCTCTCTCTACCCATTCCCTTCATCCCTCTCTCTCTCCCTCTCTCTCTCTCCTCCTCTCTCTCTCTCTCTCTTTCCTCTGCCGTGGATCATAGAGTAAACAGATGCTATAGCCGTTATTTATGTCATCGCTCTGCTCTGCTGCCACCCTCTCATATTAATTACCCACAGGCTCTGTGTAGGGCACACACGTACCTGAACACACACACACACACACACACACACACACACACACACACACACACACACACACACACACACACACACACACACACACACACACAATACACACAACACTCAACACACACACTCACACGCACACACTCACATATTCAGATCAACATGTAATATACACAGTTAGACACACATGCATGCACACATACACAGACACCCAGTACCCACTTCACAAACACACACACACACACACACACACACACACACATACACCTTCAGGATGATTTGGCAGCCTTTGTGCTAATCACGCTCTTTTATTGTAAAACACACTCACTCACTCACACACACACACACACACACACACACACACACACACACACACACACACACACACACACACACACACACACACACCTTCAGGATGATTAGGCAGCCTCTGTGCTAATCACGCTCTTTCATTGTAATACACACACATGCGCACACAAACACACACACACACACACACACACACACACACACACACCTTCAGGATGATTAGGCAGCCTCTGTGCTAATCACGCTCTTTTATTGTAATACACACACATGCGCACACAAACAAGAAACACACACACACACACACACACACAGACTGGCCAAACACCTTCAGGATGATTGGGCAGCCTTGGTTCTAATCACTCTTCTTTATCGCAGCAATGCTGGCTAATAATGATGGTGCTCATTTCTCAACTTCAGTCTTCACTCTCCTAACCTCACTTCTCTGCCTCTCATTAAACTTGATTACTTCTCACACACACACACACACACACACACACACACACACACACACACACACACACACACACACACACACACACACACACATCCGTGTATATAGATACTTTTATATACACTGTATATTACACAGTATATGTCTGTGTGTATTCGTATATGTGTGTGTGTGTGTGTGTGTGTGTGTGTGTGTGTGTATGTATGTATGTATATACAGTATATAGACTGTGCATTCTATATGCCTGTGTGTATGTTAGTGTGATGGTTGGTTTGATTGATAGCTTAATCATGCTGCTGTTTGCCTGCGCCGTATAAATCAAGGTCCTTGAACAGGAGTAAATATGGGCGCTGACGGGATTGATTCGTCCCATATCTCATACATCTTACCTGTCACACCTGATTGATCCGTTGAAATAGTCCGAGCACTTCGTTCGTCATTTTCTTACAAGTGGTCAAGTGCAAGCGCTGCGTTTATTAGTGCAGATTGTCGGCCATTAGGGATAGAAATGTGCGCTTCGGCTGTAAAGGCTAAGAGGTTTTTTTGGTCATTTCAAGTTTGCGTTTACATTAATGCTAGCTGTCATAATAGGCATGTTTCGGCTGTTAGAGTGAAGTCGTATTATGTGAGTTTGCGTTTAATGCTAGCTGTCATAATAGCATGGTTTCGACTGTTAGAGGGAAATCGTTGTATAATGTGAGTGGTAGGTCTGACTCACACACCATCGCCTGGCTCTGCACTTGCTGAAATACTTGGGTTCGGAACAGAAAGTCTGTGCATGTTGTGTATAAGAGAGAGTTTACGTGTGTGTGTGTGTGTGTGTGTGTGTGTGTAGCGTCTTTTTGTTTTTATGTGTTTTATGTGTCTTTTTTTGCATTTTGGTGTTTGTGTGTGTGTTTGTATGTGTGTGTTTGTAAAGGTGTGTGTGTGTGTGTGTGTGGGTGCTCTCTCTTGCCTGGCTGGTCCAGGGGCAAGAGTTGTGTTTTTCGGGTGAACGTGATGTGATGCTAGACTGAACTTGAACTTGGATAAGCCATCGGCACAGTCTCTGTAGGCGGCCGGTCCAACTGGAGCTCTACCAAAATAGCTGCTGCTGCTGCTGGAGAAATTGGTTTCAGTGGAAGTATTAAACTTGCGCACTTATCCTCTCCTCGAGCCCTCATACTCAGTACTCGTGTGGCTAACTGCTCAGTCCATGCCTGGTGGTATATCACCTTGTTACCTGGGCTCCGTTTCTAAAGCATAGTATGGTGTGGTGTGTGTGTGTGTGTGTATACAGTATAAATGTATACACACACACACCGACACACACACACACACATATATATATATATATATATATATATATATATATATATATATATATATAGACAGTATATATATATATATATATATATATATATATATATATATATACTGTATATACACATATATACACATATATATACTGTATATATACTGTATATATATATATAGAGAGAGAAGAGAGAGAGAGAGAGAGAGAGAGAGCCAGGTGGGCCTAGAGAGAGTGTGCTCTGTCAGTGAGATGGATAGGTTGCTTTGGAGTGAAGGAGAGGCTTGCATCCCCAAGACAGCAACCGCAAACTCTGAGCCACATAACAATGAGCTGCAGCGGCTCACTCTCTCTCTCGGCCAGTGGAATAGTTTCTGCACTATTGTGGCCATTTTGAAAGTCGTCTGTTGAGTTTTCAAGGTCGCGATAAAACTGATAAAAGGGTACATCTTCAGTGGCTGATCAAAGTGGTATGTCCTTGTAGATTGTACGCACTGAACAATGTAATAGTTTGACTTTTGAGTGTGTAGTGTGTGTTCGATATGTGTGTGTAACTTTTCCTCTGCTGTGTGTGTGTGTGTGTGTGTGTGTGTGTTTTACCTCAGATATCCGAGACCGCCGGAAGAAGCCAGTCATGCTCTTCATCCACGGCGGTTCCTACATGGAAGGCACCGGAAACATGTTTGATGCCAGCGTCCTCGCCGCCTACGGCAACGTCATCGTGGTGACCATGAACTACCGTCTGGGCGTGCTCGGTAAGTCACCCCGCTCGGGGGATTCTGATTGGCCTCTCGCATCACCCTCCCCCTCTGATTGGTTGCGCTCTGAAGAGAGGTTGGACTCAAAGATGTGTCTTTTTGGGGCAGGGT
>NC_085009.1:21202866-21207866 GCF_963854185.1 Sardina pilchardus
TTTGTGTGGTTGAGTTTTTTTCTCCCCACGCCGAAAGCAGTCATAATTGAAGGAAGGACTTCCATCCTCTATAAGTCTTTTTGTCCCAGTGTGCATAATGCATTTCGCAAAGTTCTTCCACAGTCCAGGATTGAAGTCAGTCTAAAGTCACGGACTGTTTACACCGTTTTTCTTGCAATCTGTGATTTTTTTTTTGTTATCGGTTACACCTTGCCTTTACATGACGCCGGCAGTTTCAGACGCTGTAACCAATAGTTTTTGTAACGGGCATCCGGTTCCGAGCACGTCAAGAGCAAATCTTTAACCCAATTTAACCGAATTTGTGAACACACACAGCACACAGTGAGGTGAATCACGCACTAACCCAGCGCAGTGAGCTGCCTGCCCAACCAGCGGCGCTCGGGGAGCAGTGAGGGGTTAGGTGCCTTGCTTAAAGGCACTTCAGCCGTGGACTGGTCGGGGATACAAAGCTCGAAGCCCTAACATTTCTACAGTACATGCACACACAAACACAAACAATCATGCTCATGAACCTACACACACACACATAAACACACACTCGCTGCCTATAAGCTGTGATGTTCACCTTGTAGCAAACATGCTGCGTTCCCGCCCCGACAAGCAGCAGCCCCCTTTAAGAGGCACTTATCGAGCTGCTCATCTCTCCTGCCTGTTGGGCTGTGAGGGCTTCTGAAAGGCTCCTGCTTCACAAGAGGGGCCTGTAGTCAGGATGGTGCAGTGACACTGCTACTCGCGCACACACAAACACACACACACACACACACTTATACACACTCACACACACGCACACACACACACACACACACACACACACACACACACACACACACACACACACACACACACACACACACACACACACATGCACACACGCATGCACACACACACATGCACACACACACACACACACACACACACACACACACACACACACACACACACACACACCAGCCGAGAAGAGGTACGCTTACAGGCACGATTTCGTGGTCAGATGAGATAAGATGAAAAGGCGAACAATATCCTGTAACGGTGTGTGTGTGTGTGTGCTTGTGTGTGTGCGCGCTTGTGTGTGTGTGTGTGTACAAGGCCTGGGTATTAGCATATGAAAAACAGCAAACATGAAGGAATGAGATTGGGGGCAAGGGGTGGTGTGAGGGAGTTTTCTTCATTCCCTGGAGTTGAACGCACACACACACACACACACACAAGCACACACACGCACACACACACACACACGCACACAAGCACACACACGCACACACACACACACACACACAAGCACACACACGCACACACACACACACACACACACAAGCACACACACGCACACACACACACACACACACACAAGCACACACACGCACACACACGCACACACACACACAAGCACACACACGCACACACACACACACACACACACAAGCACACACACGCACACACAAGCACACACGCACGTATGCACACACACACACGTAGTCACAATCTTTTAGGGAGACACACACATACACATGAGCACACACAGGCACACACACACACATATAGTCACAATCTCTTATGGAGGCACACATGCATACACACACACACACACACACACACACACACACACTCACACGTACTGTATAGTCACAATCTCTTATGAAGGCACACATAAGACCCCCAGTTACACAGTTACTCAATCTCACACGCACACTCACACACACACACACACAAGTCACAATCTCTTATGGAGACACACACATACACACACACACATGTAGTCCCAATCTCTTGTGGAGACGGACACACAGACACACAGACACACACAGACACGCACACAGGAGCGCATATGTCTTTACAGCACTTGGCTCCTGCTTTATATGCAATTTGCTTCCTTCCTCTCAGCTTTGCTTTCTAACTCGCTCCTCAATTATGCATAAAGGCTGTGATGTATTATTGAGCACGCTGCATATAGCTGTGCTCCCCATCACACTTACAGTGGAGAAATTATTCATGTGTACAGAACTACTAGAGTGGGTTTCTCTCTCTCTCTCTCTCTCTCTCTCTCTCTCTCTCTCTCTCTCTCTCTCTCTCTCTCTCTCTCTCTCTCTCTCTCTCTCTCTCTCTCTCTGTGCTTGTGTGTGTGTGTTTGTGCGTGCGTGTTTGTGCATGTGTGCGTGCGTGTGCGTGCATATAAATGTGTGCCTTTGTGTGTGTGTGTGTGTGTGTGTGTGTGTGTGTGTGTGTGTGTGTGTGTGTACACACTACTGTATATACACACACAGATGTATAGATACCTATCCCCAGCACTCACAGTAGGAACATACGGTCTTTTGTGTGTGTGTGTGTGTGTGTGTGTCTGTGTGTGTGTGTCTCTGTGTGTGTGTCTGTGTTTGTGTGTGTGTGTGTGTGTGTGTGTATGTGTGTGTGTGTGTGTGTGTGTGTGTGTGTCTGTGTGTGTGTGTGTGTGTGTGTGTGTGTGTACTATATACACACACAGATGTATAGGTACCTATCGCCAGCACTCAGAGTAGGAACATACGGTCTTGAAGGATGCTGAGTTCCGTCTCTTATACCGCATCAGATAACCCAATGCCCAATGACTCTAACGCCGCGTCAGATAACCCAATGCCCAATGACTCTTACGCCGCATCAGATAACCCAATGCCCAATGACTCTGGTCGTATTCCCCACACCATCAGCTGTCGAAGAGTACGGATCATCTCGACTCATAACTTATGCACAGACTTATAGGGCTGCATGCTATAGACACAGTGGCATTCGTTTGGATTGCAGTCAGTTGAGATGAAGCACTTTAAGATGTCAGTGATACGGTGCCATAGGAGTTCCGCGCTCAGTCTCTTTCCCTCTCTCCCTGAGTGTGTGTGTGTGTGTGTGTGTGTGTGTGTGTGTGTGTGTGTGTGTGTGTGTGTGTGTGTGTGTGTGTGTGTGTGTGTGTGTGTGTGTGTTTAACTATGTAAAATGACCTCAGAAGGTCATGGCGGTTGCAGCACCATTAGTGCCCATCCTGGTCAGATATAACACAACACGGCACCTGTCAAATCACAACACTACCTCACGAGTTGAGTGCTTGTGTTTTTGTGTGAGTGTGTGTGTGTGTGTGTGTGTGTGTGTGTGTGTGTGTGTGTGTGTGTGTGTGTGTGTGTGTGTGTGTGTGTGTGTGTGTGTGTGTATACACACCTGTCTATTTGAGACTGTAGATGAACATAGTGATAGTAGAGAATGTATGCCAATTGGCCAACTCCGTGTGTGTGCGAGTGAGTGTGTATGTGTATGCATGTGCTAGATTCTCGATTTGTGTGTGTGTGTGTTTGTGTGTGTCATTTTCTTGATTTGTGTGTGTGTGTGTGTGTGTGAGTGTGTGTCTACAGTATGGCTTTCACATTGTATTTGTCTGTAAGTGTGTTCGCGCCTGTCATAATATGACATGTCACTTGTCACAACAGGAGCGCGCCGTGTTGTTTGAATCCAACAAGAGCGCACCCCCCCCCGCCACACACACACACACACACACACACACACACACACACACACACACACACATGGGGAGAGAGGCCGGCCCTAGAGGCCAGCGTGGGAATCTCAGGCGTTGCCAGATCATATCACTCCCACAGCCACCTCTCTGCCCATCAATCCATCCATTCATCTATCCGCTCAGCTCACGCCTCTATCTGCAAGGCCACTTTGTCTAGCCATTATGCTCAGATGGCTGTCATGATGTGGGTGGACTATGAGAACATCACACTTAGCCAGCTTATAGCACTTCCACAGTCATCTATCTGTCAATCAATCCATCTATCCATCCATCCATCCATCCATCCAGTCATCCAGTCGTGTATCCACTCACGGGTCTCTTCGCTGGGCCACACGTCATTACGCCATTTTGTTCTTGTCATTATGAGGCGTTTGCCTTGGCAATTACATTTGCAAGAGTGGACTATGAGAATATCAGACTTACCCAGCTAATATCACGTCCACAGTCATCTATCTGTCCATCAATCTATCTATCTACCCATCCATCCATGCATCCATCCTTCCGTCTCCATCTGTTCGTCTCTTCTCCACTCGACTGCATGGCTGCATATCTCACTTCCACACCCGTCTTTCTCTCTGTCCATTCTGTCGTGTGTCCACTCACGCGTCTCTCTGCTACGCCACACGTCCAGCCATTATGCTCAAATGATATGGCTATCAGTGGACTATGAGTACTCTACCTGGCTAATATCACTTCTCTAATCCCATCAGCCAATCTATCCATCCATCCATTCATCCATCCATCCATCTATCTATCTATCCATCCATCCATCCACCCATCCACCCATCCATCCTTCCATCCTTCCATCCATCTATCCATCTAAGTAGTCATCCATTTATTGGCTGTTGTGTTCCTGTTATGGACAAATATGAATAAGACCAGTTCCTGTGTTGTGTTCCTGTTATGGACAAATTAGAATGAGAGCAGGTCCTGTG
The DNA here is from genome assembly GCF_963854185.1 of Sardina pilchardus. Lineage (NCBI taxonomy): Eukaryota > Metazoa > Chordata > Actinopteri > Clupeiformes > Clupeidae > Sardina > Sardina pilchardus. Next base: position 21,207,355 of record NC_085009.1, read on the forward strand.
TTGTGTTCCTGTTATAAAGGTAAGGTAAGGTAACTGTTATTGTACCCAAGGGTAGGTTATGTGCACTGGTGCTCATTCTGGCTCAAGGCGATTCAACTGAAGGGCACCCACAATGCCAAGCTTAGGCCCCCAGTGGCAGAGACAGAACCCAGGTCTCGGAACTCAGAACGGTTCCGGAACAGAACCCTGCTCCATAGGGGGCACGTATCATCCAACTTGGAGGGAGAAGTTGAAGTTCTAGAGTGATTATAGGCGAAGTGTGAGGGTGGAGGAGGAAGTCGAGCCTCTTTGTCCTTTCTCCCGGCCGGTAAAATCCATCATGTTCACCGGCGCGCCGTGACCGCTAGTGGCCGAAAATCGGTGAACGAGGCGAAGGACGGCACGCCTTATTGAGGCGGCCGCGTCTCCGGTGGTCGCCGGCGTGGAAATCCGATCGGATCAGTGTCGGGCGGGGAGGGAGGCGGAAAGAGCGAGTCGTGCGAGCAGGTGTACAGACGTGCGTGGAGGTAGCG
>NC_085009.1:21215366-21222866 GCF_963854185.1 Sardina pilchardus
CGGCACCTCCCACATTTGGAGCGGCACCTATTTCATTGGCCCCGCCTCCTCTTTAATCAGTATGAAATCTGTAACGTTAAATACATTTTCTCTAACACTTAGCGATCTGCCACTCATTCGGTTCTTTGCCTATGTCTGATGCATTTTAAATCAGCTTTTTGAGAGAGAGAGAGAGAGAGAGAGAGAGAGAGAGAGAGAGAGACAGAGAGAGAGAGGTAGTACAGGTCGGTAGTCAGGTAGTACAGGTAGTCAGTGCACAATGTTACAGGACAACTGGCTTATTGAACCGTAATTTCTTAACTATTATCCGCGGCTAACAGTATACATTGATTTAGAAAAATGTCATTAGCTGTGCGGTTAATACACAGGGGCAGTTCATATGGTATTAATATGTTTTGTTTCTTTTAACTTGCATAAAACACTGTCCTGCGGCTTATACACAATGCAGCTAATGCACAGGAAATGACTGTAGTCTCTATCAAAATAGCCATCCATGCGTTGAAAGCTGAAGACACATCTCGTTCACTTCACGTCATCCGTTATCGAAGTAAATTGCGGTGCTGTTGCGTTGTTTCGCCCCAGTCGCTGCTCCAGTCGCCGCTGTCAAAAAGTTGAGAAATGTTCCACTGCACAAGTGAACATCAACGCAAGGTGCCAGCCAGTCAAATTACGGTTATTCATAGGCCAGACCCATGTAAACACACGACTGATGAAACGTGACTGGTGTTTGGTGACGAGAGAGGGATGAGTGTTTCGTGGATTGTCTTTTCCCTCTTAGTGCTTTGATACCCCTTGATTTACAAATTTAGCACTGCACACACACACACTCACACACACACACTCACTCACACACTCACACACACACACACACATGCACACTCACTCATCATACACTGTATTTCTTTTTATTATGAAAATCAATTGATATATGTGTGTGTTCAGATTTATTGTATTATATAATAACTCCTTTGGCAATACGATTGACCTATTTGTCATAGCAATAAAGCACTTAGAATTTAAATTTGAGAGAGGGAAGGGGTGATGGGGAAGGAATAGATAGATGTTACATTCATATGCGCTTAGAAGCCAAACAGGAAATGTTCTTTCATCCTCTCCCCCGCCCCCTCCTTCCCTCTCTCCCCCTCTCTTTCCCTCTCTCTCTCCCTCTTTCCCTCTCTCTATCCCTCTCCTCTCACTCCCTCCCTTCCTCCCACCTTCCCTCTCTCTTTCCCTCTTTCCCTCTCTCTCCCTCCCTCTTCCCCCCTCTTTCCCTCCCTATTCCCTCTCTCTCTCTCTCCTTCTCTCTATCTCTCTCTCTCTCTCTCTCTCTCTCTCTCTCTCTCCCTCTTTTCCTCTGCCTCCATGATTCTCAGGTTTTCAAGGTTGCCCATTAATATGTAATGGCTCATTTGGAGCGAGTGGAGTGCGAGGCTTTGTAGATGCTCCATGTTAGCGGAGGAGGCCCACGCAGCCTTTGAACACAGCATCCTCTGCTCCTCTCGCCTCGCTAATGCTAAACCTCCGGATTAATGCATTGTTTTATCATGGAGGACTAATAGATAACCCCCCCCCCACACACACACACACACACACACACACACACACACACACACACACACACACACACACACACACACACACACACACACATACACACACACTCCCATCATGTTGTGTGCTTTTGTCTACAGCCCTGTTCGTTTCACTTAAGTCATCAAAGAACTCACAGAAGGTATCAATATCGCTGCGTTTGTCATGACAGGAAGTTTGCTTTTCTGGGAAGACGTGCTGGGTGACTGTGTGTGTGTGTGTGTGTGTGTTTGTGGTATGATGGTTGTTCTGAGATAAGGGCAATGTGACCTTGTGTGAGATGTCAAAGCAGGTGGCATGCACCTTCAGCACAATGCCAAGGCTCTTCAGGAGTCCCCAACACATACACACACACACACACACACACACACACACACACACACACACACACACACACAAATACACTCACAAACACACCTTGCCTTGGAGATGTAATTTAAAAGCATGCGCAATGGAAGCAGATGGGGAGGGTGATACTGAAGAAAAATCAAGATAGGTCAGGTCAACCCAGCAAGTGTGTGTGTGTGTGTGCATGCATGTATCTGTGTGTGTGTGTGTGTGTGTGTGTGTGTATGTGTGTATTCTCATGAAGTTGTAGGATGCTACTGTAAATATTCTTTGGAGTAACTTTTCTGTATTTTCCTAGTTCTTTCTCTTTCCTAGTTCTTACTATGGTTCAGGGCTTCATTTCAGGGTTTTTAATTGGAGGGAAACTTCTCACCTTCTCTCTCTCTCTCTCTCTCTCTCTCATTTCATCATTACTTCGGTCCATGCTGATGCTGGAGTGCTAGTTTGGCAATTATAGCTCTCATTAATAATGAATGGATGATCAGGATTCAGAAGTAGCTCCACATCAGGCAGGGGGCATTTACAATACATATCATGACAAGATGTGTGTGTGTGTGTGTGTGTGTGTGTGTGTGTGTGTGCATGCATGTGAGAGATCATGCATAGAGCACACACATCCAAGTGTCTTCATGTTCTCACCCTAGTTATGGCGCTGTTGGCCTATAGATCTGTATGTATAGAGAAGTGTGAGGCCAACCTCCCTTAAGCCCCCCCCCCCTCTTCGTCCCCCATGCTGCTATTTGCTAAATCAGGTTGTTAGGCTGTGTAGGAGTGTAGTTAGCTGCTCTACAGATTGCTCTCATTATTGGGTCAGACTCCTAAACCTTTTCTCCTCTCCTCCTCTCTTCTCTTCCCTTTTCTCCTCTCCTCCTCCTCTTCTCATCTTTCTTTCTCTTCTATTTTATTCCCCTGCTCCTTCAACTCTCTCCTTTCCCCTCTCTCCTCTCCTTTCCCCTCTCTCTTCCTCTCATTTTCTTCTCCTCTCCCTCTCCTCCTCTCCTCTCCTCCTCTCTCACCCACTTTGATAGCACCACAAATTGTTATCCCTCCTCACTTGAGTTGTCAGGGGTTGAACTTTGACCCCTCTCCCACTCCTGCCTGCTCACTGTATACACTGGATCATTCATAGGTGCTTATGTCGTCTCAAGAGCTTTTTCATGAGCATGGTTTTGGGTCATCCACACAACAGGGGCGGTCCACACAGTGTTAGTCTTTCAAAGGAGGGTTTCTTCTGATGTGTCCCCTACTCATGGGGAAGCAGTCCTCCACTCCACACTTGATTCAAGAACACACCATTTTAATGATTTTTCATGATTCTTTTTAGGAATATCAGTGGAACGGCAGTTTATTATTATAGAGTTATCTTTATTTAATGAAAACAACACAACTGACCTGAAATTAATTGAAATGCAGCAATGCAATTGTTGATTACTGTAAGATTGCGTTTTGGAACCATCACTTCACACCTACAATCAACACAGACCAGAGGAGCATTCGACCCACACACAATACGCATCAGGCCCACATCCGGCCCACACAGTACACATATGGCCCACATACGGCCCACGTACTGCCCACGTATGGCCCACACACAGTACACATCTGGCCCAGATGAGGCATTGCATTGCTTGTGCTGTGTGCAGACTAGTGAGTTGCAGGCAGCCACTTACTGTGCCAGAGTCCCTGGAGCCGTTGAGGGTTAAGTGCCCTGCTCAGGGGCTGCCCTCAGCAGGAATACTGGAGCCCTCTCGCGGGGGTTCCATTTGGAAGGCCAGATCCCTGACCGATGCCCCCCCACACACACACACACACACACCCCTAAGGTGCACTCAAATGCGCCAACATGGGTGAATCTTTGTGAATGTTTGCAAACATTTTTCTGTTTGGCTAGCTAAAGGTTTGAGTGGCTCTTTCCTCATCCTCCCCCTCTTCCTCCTCCTCCTTCTCCTCTTCCTCTACCCCCTCTTCCTCCTCTTCCTCCTCTTCGTCTTCCTTCTCATCTACCTCCTCCCTAAAGAATGTAACAATTCCACGAGGGTTTGACATTGAGGTAACCATTGTTACCATACCACAGTCTGTACCTCAGCAAACTATGTTCAGTAACGGCAAATCCTACGTAGCTCTCTCTCTCTCTCTCTCTCTCTCTCTCTCTCTCTCTCTCTCTCTCTCTCTCTCTCTCTCTCTCTAGTCCAATAAGATAAATAAACGGCACATTCTCATTCGTTTAGTTCTTGTTTTGCATTACTCCCTCTCATAACAAAAGACTTTTAACCTCGCTACACCCAAACGCCTCAGGCGCCACGACTCCTCTCCCGGTGATCTTTGACTCGATCGATTAGAAAGCCAAACGCCCTCTGAAAACGCAGCAAAAGAGAGAGAGAGAGAGAGATAGAGAGAGAGAGAGAGAGAGAGAGAGAGAGATAGAGAGCGGTGCGTCCCCAAAGAGTTGAGCTCTCTCTGGCGTCGGCTGTCCCGACTTCCAAACATCCGGGCTAAATGAGACGGCTGCGGACGCCCCGTGATTTTATATTGAGCTAGCCTAGCGCCCCGCTAACAGCTTTAGGAGGCCTGATAGCTGGAGCTGCTCGGAGCAAACTCATTAGCGAGCTGTCATCGGGGGTGTGTTCTCACACCGACTTCAACCTGGCAGTCTTCCCCCTCATTTATACACACTCACGCTCGCACACACACACACACACACACACACACACACACACACACACACATACACACATTCAGACAAGCACACACGCACATATTCAGACAAGCACACGCGCACACACACATTACCAAGTGCACACACACGCACACATTCAGACAAGCACACACACACATTACCAAGTACACACACACGCACACACACACACATTCAGACAAGCAGACACGCACACACACATTACCAAGTACACACACATAGACCCACTCTTTGCCGGTTAATTTAACATACAGAACACACTGACACAGAAACACACACACACACACACACACACAGGTTGCTACCCTTAGTTAAAGGTACCCCCTCCCTGCTGTTAACTCCAGTGCCAGTTGTGTAGGTGAGAGCTGAACGGCCACTCTGCTCACAGACGTCACCCAGCAACCAATTAGCATGTCTATTCTTAACATCCACACACACACACACACACACACACACACACACACACGCGCGGTGTTGGTGCTCTGACGAGGCACGAATAGCAGGTTCCCCAGGGAAAAACAGCAACGGTGATGCCTTCACTCTCAGCAGAGAAGAAAAGAGAGGAGGAACAGGAGAGGAGACGAGTAGTGGAGAAAAGGGTGGAACAGGAGAGCAGAGGGGAAGAGAGGAGGAGGGAAGGGAAGAATAGAGAGTGGAGGAGAAGGAGAAGTGGAGAACAGGGTGGAACAGGAGAGGAGAGGAGAGAAGGAGAGAATAGAGAGTGGAAGAGAAGAGGAGAGGAGAAAAGGGTGGAACAGAAGAGGAGAGGAGGAGAGAATAGAGAGTGGAAGAGAGTAAACAAGTGAGAGTAGATTACTGAAAGAATAAACAAGTGAAAGAATAAATCAGTGAACAAGTAAATGAGTGAACGAGTAAATTAGTGAACGAGTAAATGAGTGAACGAGTAAATGAGTGAACGAGTAAATGAGTAAACGAGTAAATGAGTGAACTAGTGAAAGAGTAAACGAGTAAATGAGTGAACGAGTAAATAAGTGAACGAGTAAATGAGTGAACGTAAATGAGTGAACGAGTAAATAAGTGAACGAGTAAATGAGTGAACGAGTAAATGAGTGAATGAGTGAACGAGTGAAAGAGTAAATGAGTGAAAGAGTAAATGAGTGAAAGAGTGAAAGAGTAAATGAGTGAAAGAGTAAATGAGTGAACGAGTAAATAAGTGAACGAGTAAATGAGTGAACGAGTAAATGAGTGAACGAGTGAAAGAGTAAATGAGTGAACGAGTAAATGAGTGAATGAATAAATGAGTGAACGAGTGTGGTTTTCTCCTTTATTTCCACGGATGTCTCTAAGTGGCAGCTAAAGAGGGGGATTTAGTTCCACAGCTGAGTGCGCCAGCTCCAGTGTTCAGTGGCCAGAAGAGTGACAGGACACCTGACAGGACACCTGCATCACCGTGACAGGACACCTGACAGGGACACGGAGGAGCCCTAATGAATGTTTATGTCAGTCTTACGCAAGACTCTTCAAATGAAGTGCTACTGAGAGGAGCAGGTGAAGAGGTGAAGAGGAGAAAGGATAGGAGGAGATGATAGAGGAGAGGAGAGCAGGATGAAGATGAGAGGAGGTGAAGAGGAGAGGGAGGAGGGAGAGGAGGAGATGATAGAGAGATGATAGAGGAGAGGAGGTGAGGAGAGCAGGATGAGAGGAGAGGAAGAGAAGAGGTGATGATAGAGAGATGATAGAGGAGAGCGGAAGAGGATAGAGATGAGAGGAGGTGAGGAGGAGAGAAGAGTGGAAGGTTGTCTAGGGTGTTTGCATGCTCTTCTGATGGGCAGAAAGGAGGGATGATAGAGGAGAGGAGGAGAGAAGAGTGGAGAGGGTGTTTGCATGCTTATCTGATGGGCAGAAAGGAGGGATGATAGAGGAGAGGAGGAGAGAAGAGTGGAGAGGGTGTTTGCATGCTCTTCTGATGAGTTGAAAGGAGGGATGATAGAGGGATGATAGAGGAGAGGAGGAGAGAAGAGTGGAGGGGGTGTTTGCATGCTCCTCTGATGGGCAGAGAGGAGGGAATTAGTGGAATAGGCAGGTGGCATAGCCGCCCGTCAAGGGCAGCGTCCTAATGAAGATGGGGCTGGCCAGTATGGAAGGGTAAGAGATTGGATAGGATAATAGGATAGAGGAACAGTGGGATAGAGAGGAGGAGACGGAGGAGGGGTAGAAATGGTCTTTTTTTGCTCTCCATCGGAGAGGAGAGAGGGAGAGAGAGGGAGGGAGAGAGAGGGAGAGAGAGGGAGAGAGGGAGAGAGAGGGTGAACGATGTATTCTGACAGGTGGTGAGGAGGTGCCTGTTCAAGGGCAGGACTATCACTGATGCTGGAGTGGGGTGATCGGAGGGTAGAATGGGAAAGAAGCAGGTGCCATTGTTTCGTTTTTTGACGTATTGAACATAATACTGTTATAAAGGAGATATTTGGGGCTTTTTGCTTTTATTTAATCAGGACAGTGAAGATGGCCAGGAAGCGTATGGGAGAGAGAAAGAGAGAGGGCGTGGGATAGGGAAATGGCCGCAGGTCACAGGTCAGACTCTGACCTGACACATGGGGCAAACAAAGGAAAGTTCTCCGCGCTTCTGCAGTTGTGTGACAATCTGGTGCAACCAGGCCAGGACAGATAGTGTATGAAAGGAAGAGGAATGCCGGTGCAACGCAGATGTCTTCTTTAGTATTTATTTAAAAGGTGCAAAACATTGACTAATGTTTCGACGTTACAAACGTCTTCATCAGAGTCCTGGCACATGGGGCCTCCCTCAACAGCCCCAGTTTATTGTGAGTGTGTTACTCAATTTGCTTTTATTTAATCGGGACCGTGAAGATGGCCAGGAAGCGTATGGGAGAGAGAAAGAGACAGGG
>NC_085009.1:21227866-21230366 GCF_963854185.1 Sardina pilchardus
TTGTACTTAGGAGCAAGTGTGTGTTTGCATATTTACACACATGGCACTGAATTGTCTATGTATGTACATACTTGTGCATACATACACACACACCTGCACACACACACACACACACACACACACACACACACACACACACACACACACACACACACAGACACACACACACACACACACACACACACACACACACACACACACACACACACACACACACACACACAGTGTTCCATTGCCCCCAAAGGCCACTGGTTGGTATTTGCACGTGTGAGTAATGCCCCGTCTGAGAATGTGAATAATGTGAAGTAATTACAAATGTGAGATTAGATCACAACCCTCCAATCTGGGGCTGTTCATTCTGGCCCTCTCAGGCTTCCGTAGCTGTGCTGTAGGCACAAGGGAGAGGGAGATAGGGGGAGAGAGAGAGAGAGAGAGAGAGAGAGAGAGAGAGAGAGAGAGAGAGAGAAAGAGGGAGAGATAGAGTGAGAGAGAGGGGCATATAGGGAGAGAGAGAGAGAGAGAGAGAGATAGAGAGAGAGAGGGGCAGAGAGGGAGAGAGAGAGAGCGAGAGAGAGCGAGAGAGGGCTGATCTCCAACACAATTAGTGATGGCACTGATAAAGATGTGTTTCAGTGCGGCTGCAGACGCTGGGGTGACAGGAGGCTGATTTCAAATGTCTCGCATTGAGGACTGGATTTAGCACTAATATGGAGTGGAGAAATATCCTCCTCTTTTCCACTCCTTCAGTTTGTCTTATTCTTCCCTCCCTCTTTCTTGTTTTTCCTTCCTTGTTTTTCCTCCTTTTTATTCATGTCACTCTGTCAGTCTCTCAAATTCAAATTCAAATTCAAAATTCAAAAAAAGCTTTATTGACATGACAAGAGCACTTGTGTTGTCAAAGCAGACATGTGACAATACAACAGATACAATATCTGTTTTGGGAAAAACAAAAGAAGAAATCTTATCAAATCAAATCAAAATAGAAAGAAAACTTATAATGATGATAAGCTAGCATGCTAGCTGAAGGAAAGAAAACTTATATTTCTTAAATCTAAATAAAAAGGAAACTTATTTTAAACCTATACATAAAAAAAATAGTAATAATAATAAAAAAAAAAAGAAAATCAAAACATTTGCCAGAGAGATGAAACTTAACATAAACTTAAGTACTAAATTGAGTATATGTCTTGGATACTCAAGTTCATAAGATAAAAAGGAAACTTAAGTAGAGAATTATTCTTAAGAATAAAAGTAAACTTAACTTAAACTTAACTTAAAATGTTCTCTTGTTTTATGGCATGTTATTATGTAATCTGCAGCTAGGTTTGAATAATGTTCATCTTCTCCCAACAGTAAACATATTTTTATATTGAGGGGCAGGTTTACAAAGTTATTATTTTTTTTACTGAATTCAGCAAAGAACTGTTCTCTCACAGATGAATTAATGGAGCAATTTAAAAGGAAATGTTCCTCGTTTTCTATGTCGTTTATGCTCTCTCTCTCTCTCTTTCCCTCCCTGTTTTAAATCTCTCTTTCTCTCTCTCACTCTCTCTGTCTCTCTTTCTCATTACCATCCATCTTTCTCTCCTTCAACCCCCCCCCCCTCTCTCTCTCTTTCTCCACCCCCCCCACACACACACACCTCTCTCTCTCCCTCTCTCTCTCTGTCGCCTCTATCATAGGCCAATCAATCGTGTAAGCATCTCTAATGTTCCCCGTGTAATTTTCTCATTTTAATCAGCCTCTGATTTCATTTCGCTCCAGAATGAGATATGGCGCGAGCTAATTACTGGCCTAATGGTTCCTTAGCCTGGCCTGTCCAACTGAGCGCTGAAATATGACACCGCGGCCAAAAAACACATGAATTTCTCATTTTCACTGCTGGAGGAAATAAAAAAATGTATAACTTGCAGGGAAATACATTAGTGTTAAAGTACAATATTATTCAGGATTATTATTCTGTGTGAGTGTGCTTCTCTGCGTCCTTGAGTCTCTCTGTGTGTGTGTGTGTGTGTGTGTGTGTGTGTGTGTGTGTGTGTGTGTGTGTGTCATCATCCATGTTTTTGTTATGTGGTCACTGTGTGCATGTTTGCTCATTTTGGTTATATCTGTTTGCTCGCTTTATTCTGTGTGTGTGCATATATTAATATGCTTAATTCTATGTGTGTGTGTGTGTGTGTGTGTGTGTGTGTGTGTGTGAAAAGAGTGAGAAGTTGCATTACTCTGCGTGTGTCCATGTGTTTATATGTGAGCCTGCATATATCAGTATGTGTGCATTCTATGTTTATACATATTTATACGTATGCTGCTTGAGTGTGTGTGTGCGCGCGTGCGCATGTGCATTTGGTTTGCCCGTGTGTGTGTGCGCACACACACAGTTAGTCCTTCAGCCATCCATCACGCAGACAGTGGGAACAGAGTGGGGCCGAGAGGGCCTGAGGGAGGTGCAGGTGTGCGTGCGTGCGTGTGAGTGAGTGTGAGTGCGCGTGCGTGCGTGCGT
>NC_085009.1:21235366-21240366 GCF_963854185.1 Sardina pilchardus
GATGGAGGGAGAGCCGAACTAAAATCAATGATTTTATGAATGACATAAGACAGATTCACCAAACATACTCATTTGACAGTTGACTGTCGTGGAACTGTGTGTGTGCGTGTGCGTGTGCGTGTGCGTGTGCGTGTGCGTGTGCGTATGTGTGTGTGTGTGTGTGTGTGTGTGTGTGTGTGTGTGTGTGTGTGTGTGTGTCAGAGCTCCATGTCATGACACCCACAATGACTGCTCTGTTCATTGACATTATTAGATTAGATTAAACTAGATTAGATTAGACTAGATTAGATTCAACTTTATTGTCATTGTGCAGAGTACAAGTACAAAGACAACACAACGGTGTCTAAGGTAGGCTTTACACTGACAAGATTTGGTAAAGATTCTTGAAAGATTGTAGTCTTTTAACTAATGTCCCTCATTCAGACTTTACTCAAAAGACTTTCAAGAATCTTTCCCAAATCTTCTCAGTGTAAGGTAGGCTTAAGCAGGCAGTGTTCTTTGCAGGCACGTTGGCAGTGTTCTTTGTACTGTAGCACATAGCAAGAGAGGATACTGGGGAGAAAAGACTCTGAAATAGACCTCTGAAGTTCGTCCACAAAAAGGAACCAAAGCTGCCATCTTTGCCCATATAAGGAGATCCGGGAGTTAATTGAAGCTAACTGCCTATGGCAAGTTGCATTGTAAGTTAGCTCTGGGGTAACAAAGATCAAAGTGTGCCGTCTTCACCTACCGAAGATCACGGATCACAGATCACAGAAGGCAGAGGACACAACTGTGTAGCGCAAAACATCTGCATTTCCAATTTCTTCGTCCCCGCGAGAGTTTAACTGGTGCGACAATTCAAAATCCCCATGTTATTTTCCTATAGAAAAAAATCTCAAGATCTCAAGTTCAGCCAGGAATACTCAGAGACATAGCTGAAGTTAACAAAGATTTTAATCGGGATAGAAATTAGCAACAATGAGAGTCTTTGGCGTAGGCCCCGTCCTAGGTCCAGGTCACTGAGCGTGCGGACCCTGGCAAATCCTGCCGGAATGAGAAGCAGGGGCGATGCCTACCCCCTGGACAACTGGACGAGGACCGACCTGGTGGTGATTAGGGAGGGAGGGTGGGAACATCGAAAATCGGCACCTGAAAGCAACAAGGCAGGTGCCTGGGCAGAGTCATTAATAAAGCCAATGTAGCCTGGTGATTGGTCGAAGGTAATGAATGAATGACGTATGAAGTATACCCGGCAGAACTACGCTGCAGTGCAAGTGCTACATTTCTCCTTATTTGGGCAAAGATGGTAGCTTTTTTTGTAGGCGAACGTCAGAGGTCTTTGCACAAGGTGACATGACATGGGAGCCCATATGAAAAAGAAATAGAAAAAACTTATACTACCAGCAATGTGTTTTATATACAAAACGTGTATGATTTACTCTTGAAAGTGGCCCCTTTCTTGTTTTCCTCATACATGTCATATATAGCCCTTACAGTTTACAAAGTTTTATATGTTTCAGGTTACACAGATTTACTAAGGATCTTATAATGGTCTTATATGGGACAAGCTTCCAACCCATATGGAAAAGAAATAGACAAATCATACACAATTTGACCATGTTTTATCTGAATTCTGATAGATTTGTATATGACAGTGAAAACATTATAAGATCCTTGGTAAAACTGTGTATGACATTGTATGAGGAAAACAAGAAAGGGGGCACTTTCAAGAGTAAATCATACAAGTTTTGTATACCGATATTGTCAGGAAAATCTTCCCAATATTATGACACAAGAACCACAGACAAGTAGTATAATTTTCAGTATACTCTGGCGCCAAGAGGAGAGACATAGAGAGGAGGTGCTTTACCTCTCCGAAACAGTCTCTGAGCTCTTGGACGCAAAGAGGCTCTTTTATTAAAGAAAAGCAGAGAGCAAAACAAGTCAGCATGACCTTGGTCGAAACCTCCCTAAAATCCTCCTCTCGTTTCTTATCTGCAGGTGCATAGCGTTCCTGTGAGGCTCCCATGTGAAACTGTGAATAGCAACTTTGAACACACATATGAAAGTGTGGATTATAACTTTGACGCACACAAATGAAGTTCATAATGATAAATATATACATTTCTTTGTCAGATATATAAAACACATTGCTGGCAGTATATATTTTTTCTATTTCTTTTTCATATGGGAGTCTAGTGTGCTGTTGGTGCCTGCATCCCCCAGCACACCTGCAGTGGTGAGAATTCACTATTAATTAATCATAGCTTGACTGCTTTAGAGTACCTGTTAGAATTGCCAGGCAAAGCCCCTCATGAATGGCATAAATTAGCCACAGCATCAAACATTAAGGAGGTAGCCATTAATGTTCGCTAATGCAGGACTTATTAAGGCTAGTTCATGTTAAATAATGCACAGAGACGTTTCTGTGAGGAGACTCTGGGTAGGAAGTCCCAGTGTGTTGTATTAGTTAATGCAAACAAACCATTAAAACAGTGAATTCAGCATTGCATATGGTTTATTCATAGTAGCTTCATGGGTTGGTCGTCTGAGCCAGTCTTTTAATGGGTGTTAGCCATCGGTGACTTAAAAAAGGATAAAAAGGGGAAAAAAGCACCCACCTGAACTTCACTAACCAATATATGGCATTCACCTGGAGAACCTCACTAACCCCCACTGATGTGTAGAACCCATCTGGGGAACATCACTAACCCCCACCAGTGTGTAGAACCCACCTGGGGAACCTCACTAACCCCCACCAGTGTGTAGAACCCACCTGGGGAACCTCACTAACCCCCACCAGTGTGTAGAACCCACCTGGAGAACCTCACTAACCCCCACCAGTGTGTAGAACCCACCTGGGGAACCTCACTAACCCCCACCAGTGTGTAGAACCCACCTGGGGAACCTCACTAACCCCCACCAGTGTGTAGAACCCACCTGGAGAACCTCACTAACCCCCACCAGTGTGTAGAACCCACCTGGAGAACCTCACTAACCACCACCAGTGTGCAGCACCCACCTGCGTGATGTCCGGCTGCCATTATGCTCTAGAACGCTCTAGAACCACATGCACCAGCAACACCACACACAGCACAGAGCGTGAACCAGTGGGTGCCTCTCAACATCTCTCCTCCATCCTCGATGCTTGATCCTCTAGGGTTGCGTTTCCCACTGATCTATAACTAAAACTGGATAGTCTATCCCATTATTGCCGTGCCCCATCATTTGCTATGTAGATCAGCGAATATCGAGGCCCCGAGGAGGTAGGGAGGTATGGATAGAAGCCGAATGAGAGGCACCCAGTGAGACAGAGGCGTTTTTTTCTGTAGATGTTTGAGTTGATGATGGAGTTACAGTAGCCCTGGGTACAAGGGGAGCACAGGAAGGCATTGGGGGGGGGGGGGGGGGGGGTGTAAATAGAGCCTGACCACCTGCTGACCCCCCCCGCCACAGGGGGCACTGGCGATGTGGGCAGAAATGTTTGGCATCACACCAGTGCTCTCTGCCGCTGTCTCAGGGCAGGATCAGGCTCAAGCTACTTGCTGTCTGATGCTGTGCAGGTCAGACACGCTCTCAGGCAAGATGACGTAAAATGGCAGACACGCAAAGGGTGAGAGAGGGGTGAAAGAGAGAGAGAGAAGGAGGGGGGAGTGAGAGAGCGATAGAGAGAGGGCAAGAAGGGTGAGAGAGAGAGGGGGGGGTTGAGAGGGAGAGAGAGAAGTGTGTGTGTGCAAGAAGTGTGAGAGAGAGAGGAGGGGATGAAGAGAGTGTGTGTGTGGGGGGGGGTATCTCACTGTGATTTATGCAAATAAGGAAGCACTTTTTTGTAAATCTAAAATAAAATCCTTACATTGAAGTCGTTGGAATCTACTGAAGGACATGGGACTCCATACTGCAAGGGCCGTCTCCCTGTTCCTTCATAGCGGATCATTTACAGTCCAGCAGTTCCTGTCTGGGTTTCTGATCGGCCAGTGAAGTTTGAGACACACACACACACACACACACACACACTCACACACACACACACACACACACACACACACACACACACACACACACACACACACACACACACACACACACACACACACACACACACACACACACACACACACACACACACACACATATTACTTAGCCATTTATTTATGTGCTGATGGATGAATAATGCAGCACCTTTTTTTATTGTGTTCCATCTCCTCCTCATTCTCTTTTCTGTTTGTTCTCTCTCTCTCTCTCTCTCTGTCTCACAGTCTCAGTCTCACTCTTTTTTAGTCAGGCTGAGTGCCTGAGACACACGCAGTAGAAGCAGGGAGGGCTTGGGGTGCTACAGGGGGACTGTGCTACAGCAGGGACATAGAGAACTACAGAGTGGGAGAGTGCAAGAGTGGAGGATAGATAGATAGATAGATAGATAGATAGATACAGTAAAATAGATAGATAGATAGACAGATAGAGTATATACAATAGATAGATAGATAGATAGATAGATAGATACAGTATATACAATAGATAGATAGATAGAAAGATAGATAGATAGATAGATACAGTATATACAATAGATAGATAGATAGATACAGTACAATAGATAGATAGAGAAAATAGGGAGGACTCCATGGAAAAACTCATGATCCATGGCCCTCATATTAGTTTGCAGGGCGACTGGAAATAGTGGCACACGAGTAGTGAAACTCTGGCCGTTATGATTGTGTGGGTTGAATCAAAGTTTCATCTTGTTGCTAAGTCTCGTGGTGATTTTGGTACAGTGGAAAGTCATGATTTCCCACGCCTGCTTAGAGACATGTGGGCAGATGGCTTTTCTTCCGTTCAGAACATAAATAGATGGATGGATCCATTTCCTAACATTCATAATTGTCAGTTATTGGAGAAATCACACAGAAAAACAGCAGAGAATTGAATGCCTGAATTCTTCTTCACGCTAGCGTTACGCCAGTGTTGTATGCCACCAGCCGAACCATAGAGAACAATAGCAATGCTGCCGCTAGCCACAGGAT
>NC_085009.1:21252866-21267866 GCF_963854185.1 Sardina pilchardus
GTGTGTATGTGTGTCTGAATTTGTGTGTGTCTGTGTCTCTGTGTGTGCGTTTGTGTGTGTGTATGTGTGTCTGAATTTGTTCGTGTCTGTGTCTCTGTGTGTCCGAGTGTGTGTGTGTGTGTGTGTGTGTGTGTGTGTGTGTGTGTGTGTGTGTGTGTGTGTGTGTGTGTCTGTGTGTGTGTGTGTGTGTGTGTGTGTGTGTGTGTCTCTCTGTGTCTCTGTGTCTCTGTGTCTCTGTGTGTCTGTGTCTGAATGTGTCTTTCTGTCTGTCTGCCTGTCTTTTCTGTCTGTGTGTAAATGTGTGAGTTTGTACGTGTGTGTGTGTGTGTGTGTGTGTGTGTGTGTGTGTGTGTGTGTGTGTGCGTGTGCGTGTGCGTGTGCGTGAGTGTGTTTATGAGTTTTTGTGTGTCTGTGCCTCTCCCTCCAAGCCCCAAGAGGGCGCTGATGATGGTACTACGAGCACAGATTGTAGACGTTATTGTATTTAATGTCAATTCACACAGTGATGTAGCCTGGCTATCACCAGACTAAGCTCAATCTTTTGAGATTGAACATTAGTCTGGGGAGTCTGCACTGTATTTCTACTGCACAAGAGGTGTGATCAATGGGCATAGTGTAGCTCTGTACACTTGGATTGGCCATCAACCAATCAGACTAATGTTGCGGGAGCACCTGGTGGATAAGACAGTTTGTGATTGGTCTGGGTTTATACAGCCTCACAGCCATGGAGGTATTATAAGAACTGGAGAAAATGAACAAGTCCCGCCCCCATTCATTTCAATGGGAATGCTAGGCTAGTGAAAAGTGCCAAAATTGAACGATTTTTTCAGGCTTCAACATGGCGTTTCAAGAGGCTTGTTTCCGGTGCCGTTTTACTTAGCCAATTAAGTGCCAGGTTACTGACTGACGTAAGGTACAGAACGAGAGCTCGTGCCCACACTAAGCTCGTGCATGAGCTGAGAGTGGAACAGCCACCAATCAGCATGAGGAAAACGCAGGGAAAACGGCACCGGACATGATGTATTTCTGGAAAATGGCGACGAGGAAGTGCCCTGCTAATCGGCGAAGCTAATCAGTCAAATCCTGACCCCCTGCTCACAGCGATGTTTAATCCATGGAGGTATTATAAGAACTGGAGAAAGTGAACAAGTCCCGCCCCCATTCATTTCAATGGGAATGCTAGGCTAGTGAAATGTGCCAAAATTGAACGATTTTTTCAGGCTTCAACATGGCGTTTCAAGGGGCTTGTTTCCGGTGCCGTTTTACTTAGCCAATTAAGTGCCAGGTTACCGATTGACGTAAGGTACAGAAGGAGAGCTCGTGCCCACACTAAGCTCGTGCATGAGCTGAGAGTGGAACAGCCACCAATCAGCATGAGTAAAACGCAGGTAAAACGGCACCGGACATGATGTATTTCTGGAAAATGGCGACGAGGAAGTGCTTTGCTAATCGGCGAAGCTAATCAGTCAAATCCTGACCCCCTGGTTTAATCAGAGCAACTAGATCCTGGAAGAGACTTGCCTCAAGAAGGTGTGATTGGACCAGACTAGTGCATTTATTGATTCCTGCCAGCCTAGACGAGAGCATAGACAAGCCTGTTTGCTAAATTGTATTTGTTCTGTAGCCCTGTCTGGAAAGAACCCTGTTGACTGTTTCCAATCTTCCGAAACTTTTTACGTTCCAGGGGTGTAATTAGCAGCAGTAGAAGTAAACTCTTGCCAAATCATTTTAGAAGCGCAACAAACATATCTTTCTTGTAAACGAAGGTTACAAATGCAGTTTGTTCAATTTGTTCAGTTTGTTCAGTTTGCTCAATTCCAAAGAAAATGCAGGTCCGTCTCTGTCTAGGCCTGTTGCCATCAGAGCAGCCATTGGCTGTGTTGAATGCACTAGATTGAGATTGGATGTTGGGTTGATCATTCAGAAACGGCAGCCAATGGGATCTGTGACCTGCAGAGCTAATTACAGTGCATGAAAATGCACTGTACTGTTCTTCCTATTCTTCTTATTATTATTACAGTGCATGAAAATGCACTGTACTGTTCTTCCTATTCTTCTTATTATTACAGTGCATGAAAATGCACTGTACTGTTATCCCTAGGCTTCTTCTTCTTCTTCTTCTTCTACTACTTCTTATTATTCTTCTTCTAACGCACGCAATTCAGCTTGAACCGTTTAACGTAGAAACTTCATTCAAACTGTGTTACGAAGGTCTTGCTTAGGACATCAGCGCAATGTATTTTTTAACTTTGTAACTTTTATACTTTTTAAACTATAAATTAAAAACTATTAAAAATTCCCCCATAGACTTAACATTGGCCTCTATGACATCACAATCGGGTCATTAAGCAATTAGAATCTTATGCCAGGTGGCCAGCCCCACCTGCAGCAGCCCTCTCTCTCTCAGGCTTTAAGCATACAATCTCTCTGTGAAGACTACATATGTTTCCTCTGTCCACAACTGTTTCAAAATAAAAGTCCTCACTGCAATAATACACTATTAAATCATTTAACCATTGAAACTACTCAACTATTGAACTGTTCAACCATTCCAACTGTCAGTTATCATCCACTATGCCTCCAGTCAACTACATGAAACCTCCATGTACCTAGCAACCAACATAGCAACCATTAAAATTAAGTGTTTATGACCGTTTCCATAGCAACCAACATGATTGTACTGCAGTAACTTGTTTCCTGATAGTGGCCACCATGGATACCCTAGCAACAAATGTTTCAAAATAAAAGTCCTCATTAGCAAGTTAGCTAGTTAGCATGGTTAGCATTTTTAGCATAACTGCAAAAAATCATCAACTAAGTTAGCTAATCAACCTGGTTAGCATTGTTAGCAAATTTAGCATTGTTAGCATAGTTAGCATTTTTAGCATTACTGCTAGAAATCATCGGTTAAGTTAGCTAATCAACCTGGTTAGCATTGTTAGTAAAGTTAGCATTGCTAGCATAATTAGCATTTTTAGCGTAACTGCTAGAAATCATTAGCTAAGTTAGCTAATCAACATGTTAACATGAATAGAAATCATTAGTTAAGTTAGAACTGGAATGTTTCATCTTTAAACTGTCTACCTTCACACTATCAACTCTCTGTAAACTATGCAACCACCATGTTTACCCTAGCTACACCTTAGTAACCATATCTACATTATCTATCTTTTTTTGCATTTTCATGCACTGGTAATTCCTTGGAATTGCATTTCTAGTTATTACAGTGCATGAAAATGCACTGTACTGTTCTTCCTTTTCTTCTTATTATTATTATTAAACTTCTTCTTCTAACGCTCGCAATTCAGCTTCAACCGTTTAACGTAGAAACTTCATTCAAACTTTGTTGCGTAGGTCTTTCTTATGCCATATGTGCTTTGTATTTTTCAACTTTGTAACTTTTATACTTTTTAAACTATTAGTTTAAAACTATTACCATTTCCCCCATAGACTTAACATTGCTCATTATGACATCACGGCAGCAATTAAAATGTTACGCCAGGTGGCCAGTCCAGGTGCAGCAGCTCTCTCTCTCTCTCTCAGGCTTAAATTGATTACACCTGTATCAACTGTCAGTTTCTCTGGCTTTAAGCATACAATCTCTCTGAAGACTACACATATCCTGTTAAACTGTTTCCTCTGTCCACAACTGTTTCAAAATAAAAGTCCTCACTGCAATACACTATTAAATCATTTAACCATTGAAACTACTCAACTATTGAACTGTTCAACCATTCCAACTGTCAGTTATCATCCACTATGCCTCCAGTCAACTACATGAAACCTCCATGTACCTAGCAACCAACATAGCAACCATTAAAATTAAGTGTTTATGACCGTTTCCATAGCAACCAACATGATTATACTGCAGTAACTTCTTGTTTCCTGATAGTGGCCACCATGGATACCCTAGCAACAAATGTTTCAAAATAAAGGTCCTCACTAGCAAGTTAGCATGGTTAGCATAGTTAGTATTGTTAGTATAGTTAGCATTTTTAGCATTACTGCTAGAAATCATCGGTTAAGTTAGCTAATCAACCTGGTTAGCATTGTTAGTAAAGTTAGCATTGCTAGCATAATTAGCATTTTTAGCATAAGTGCTAGAAATCATTAGCTAAGTTAGCTAATCAACATTTTAACATGAATAGAAATCATTAGTTAAGTTAGAACTGGAATGTTTCATCTTTAAACTGTCTACCTTCACACTATCAACTCTCTGTAAACTATGCAACCACCATGTTTACCCAAGCTACACCTTAGTGACCATATCTACATTATCTATCTATTTTTGCATTTTCATGCACTGGTAATTCCTTGGAATTGCATTTCTAGTTATTACAGTGCATGAAAATGCACTGTACTGTTCTTCCTAGGCTTCTTATTATTACAGTGCATGAAAATGCACTGTACTGTTCTTCCTATTCTTCTTATTATTATTATTAAACTTCTTCTTCTAACGCTCGCAATTCAGCTTCAACCGTTTAACGTAGAAACTTCATTCAAACTTTGTTGCGTAGGTCTTGCTTATGCCATATGTGCTTTATATTTTTCAACTTTGTAACTTTTATACTTTTTAAACTATTAGTTAAAAACTATCACCATTTCCCCCATAGACTTAACATTGCTCATTATGACATCACGGCAGCAATTAGAATGTTACCCCAGCTGGTCAGCCACCTGGGCACCAACTGTCAGTTTCTCTCAGGCTCCTCTCTGAAGACTACATATTCTGTTCCCCTGTATCCTCTGCGCACAACAGTATCAAAATAAGTCCTCCTAATTCCATCCAACTTTATATCCATTCATCTTCTTCAAACCATTCACTCATCCACCCATTCTAAACAGTCTGCCTATCAACAACATCAATTAGACGCTCTACATTGAACTTTTAAACAATCTACTCTGTCTCAGGCTGGCTCTCTTAAGACTAGCCAGTTAAATTGATTACACCTGTATCTGTATCCACTACTCTCAGTAGAGAGCTGTGTCTCTCCATTCTACAAGAATATAAGGCACATTCCATCCAACATTCTATCCATTCATCTTCTTCAGACCATTCACTCATCCACCCATTAAACTGTCTATCAACATCTATTAAACAATCTGTCTATCAACATCCATTAAACTTTAAATTAAACATTAATTAGACTATCTACATTCAACTTTTAAATTATTTACTCTGTCTCAGGCTTTAAGAGTACTCTGGCACTCTTAAGACTAGCCAGTTAAATTGATTACACCTGTGTCAACTACTCTCAGAGAGCTGTATCAGTGTCTCTCTTAACAAGAATATAAGGCACATTCCATCCAACCTTCTATCCACTCATCTTCTTCAGACCATTCACTCATCCACCCATTAAACTGTCAATCAATATCTATTAAACAATCTGCCTATCAACATCCATTAAACATTCTGTCTATCAACATTAATTAGACTATCTACATACAACTTTTAAAGTATTTACTGTGGGTCCCTCTCAAGCAGCGTTTATATGTCCTCCCTCGCTCCTCGATCCTCAATGATCTACATAAAGAAAGATAGAAGAAGGGCTAGACTATCCCATTGTTGCCGCTCCATCATTCTTTATGTAGATCAGTGAGGAGCGAGAGAGGACGCGTAAACGCTATGAGAGGCACCTTCTGTCTCAGGCTTTAAGCATACAATCTCATTAAGACTACAGATCCTGTTTCACTACTTCCTCTGTCTACAACTGTTTCAAAATAAAGGTCCTCACTGCAATTATACACTATTAAATCATTTAACCATTGAAACTACTCAACTATTGAAATGTTCAACCATTCCAACTGTCAGTTATCATCAACTATGCCTCCAGTCAACTACATGAAACCTCCATGTACCTAGCAACCAACATAGCAACCATTAAAATTAAGTGTTTATAACCGTTTCCATAGCAACCAACATGATTATACTGCAGTAACTTCTTGTTTCCTGATAGTGGCCACCATGGATACCCTAGCAACAAATGTTTCAAAATAAAAGTCCTCACTAGCAAGTTAGCTAGTTAGCATAGTTAACATTGTTAACATAGTTAGCATTTTTAGCATAACTGCAAAAAATCATCAACTAAGTTAGCTAATCAACCTGGTTAGCATTGTCGGCAAATTTAGCATTGTTAGCATAGTTAGCATTTTTAACATTACTGCTAGAAATCATCGATAAGTTAGCTAATCAACCTGGTTAGCATTGTTAGTAAAGTTAGCATTGCTAGCATAATTAGCATTTTTAGCTTAACTGCTAGAAATCATTAGCTAAGTTAGCTAATCAACATTTTAACATGAATAGAAATCATTAGTTAAGTTAGAACTGGAATGTTTCATCTTTAAACTGTCTACCTTCACACTATCAACTCTCTGTAAACTATGCAACCACCATGTTTACCCTAGCTACACCTTAGTAACCATATCTACATTATCTATCTTTTTTAGCATTTTCATGCACTGGTAATTCCTTGGAATTGCATTTCTAGTTATTCTTCTTCTAACGCACGCAAATCAGCTAGAACCGTTTAACGTAGAAACTTCATTCAAACTGCGTTACGTAGGTCTTACTTAGGACATGTGTGCTATGACTTTTCAACTTTGTAACTTTTATACTTTTTAAACTATTAGTTAAAAACTATTACAATTTCCCCCATAGACTTAACATTGCTCATTATGACATCACGGCAGCAATTAGAATCTTACTCCAGCTGGTCAGCCACCTGGGCACCAACTGTCAGTTTCTCTCAGGCTTTACAATCTCTCTGAAGACTACATATTCTGTTCCCCTGTATCCTCTGTGCACAACAGTATCAAAATAAGTCCTCCTAATTCCATCCAACTTTATATCCATTCATCTTCTTCAAACCATTCACTCATCCACCCATTCTAAACAGTCTGCCTATCAACATCAATTAGACGTTCTACATTCAACTTTTAAACAATCTACTCTGTCTCAGGCTGGCTCTCTTAAGACTAGCCAGTTAAATTGATTACACCTGTATCTGTATCCACTACTCTCAGTAGAGAGCTGTGTCTCTCCATTCTACAAGAATATAAGGCACATTCCATCCAACATTCTATCCATTCATTTTCTTCAGACCATTCACTCATCCACCCATTAAACTGTCTATCAACATCTATTAAACAATCTGTCTATCAACATCCATTAAACTCTCTGTCTATCAACATTAATTAGACTATCTACATTCAACTTTTAAATTATTTACTCTGTCTCAGGCTTTAAGAGTACACTCTGGCTCTCTTAAGACTAGCCAGTTAAATTGATTACACCTGTATCAACTACTCTCAGATAGCTGTATCAGTGTCTCTCTTAACAAGAATATAAGGCACATTCCATCCAACCTTCTATCCATTCATCTTCTTCAGACCATTCACTCATCCACCCATTAAACTGTCAATCAATATCTATTAAACAATCTGCCTATCAACATCCATTAAACATTTTGTCTATCAACATTAATTAGACTATCTACATACAACTTTTAAAGTATTTACTGTGGGTCCCTCTCAAGCAGCGTGTAAATGTCCTCCCTCGCTCCTCGATCCTCAATGATCTACATAAAGAAAGATAGAAGAAGGGCTAGACTATCCCATTGTTGCCGCTCCATCATTCTTTATGTAGATCAGTGAGGAGCGAGAGAGGACGCGTAAACGCTATATGAGAGGCACCTTCTGTCTCAGGCTTTAAGCATACAATCTCATTAAGACTACAGATCCTGTTTCACTACTTCCTCTGTCCACAACTGTTTCAAAATAAAGGTCCTCACTGCAATAATACACTATTAAATAATTTAACCACTGAAACTACTCAACTATTGAACTGTTCAACCATTCCAACTGTCAGTTATCATCCACTATGCCTCCAGTCAACTACATGAAACCTCCATGTACCTAGCAACCAACATAGCCACCATTAAAATTAAGTGTTTATGACCGTTTCCATAGCAACCAACATGATTATACTGCAGTAACTTCTTGTTTCCTGATAGTGGCCACCATGGATACCCTAGCAACAAATGTTTCAAAATAAAAGTCCTCACTAGCAAGTTAGCTAGTTAGCATGGTTAGCATTGTTAGCATTTTTAGCATAACTGCAAAAAATCATCAACTAAGTTAGCTAATCAACCTGGTTAGCATTGTTAGCAAATTTAGCATTGTTAGCATAGTTGGCATTTTTAGCATTACTGCTAGAAATCATCGGTTAAGTTAGCTAATCAACCTGGTTAGCATTGTTAGTAAAGTTAGCATTGCTAGCATAATAAACATTTTTAGAGTAACTGCTAGAAATCATTAGCTAATTTAGCTAATCTACATTTTAACATGAATAGAAATCATTAGTTAAGTTAGAACTGGAACGTTTCATCTTTAAACTGTCTACCTTCACACTATCAACTCTCTGTAAACTATGCAACCACCATGTTTACCCTAGCTACACCTTAGTAACCATATCTACATTATCTATCTATTTTTGCATTTTCATGCACTGGTAATTCCTTGGAATTGCATTTCTAGTTAAACTTCTTCTTCTAACGCTCGCAATTCAGCTTCAACCGTTTAACGTAGAAACTTCATTCAAACTTTGTTGCGTAGGTCTTGCTTATGCCATATGTGCTTTGTATTTTTCAACTTTGTAACTTTTATACTTTTTAAACTATTAGTTAAAAACTATCACCATTTCCCCCATAGACTTAACATTGCTCATTATGACATCACGGCAGCAATTAGAATGTTACCCCAGCTGGTCAGCCACCTGGGCACCAACTGTCAGTTTCTCTCAGGCTCCTCTCTGAAGACTACATATTCTGTTCCCCTGTATCCTCTGTGCACAACAGTATCAAAATAAGTCCTCCTAATTCCATCCAACTTTATATCCATTCATCTTCTTCAAACCATTCACTCATCCACCCATTCTAAACAGTCTGCCTATCAACAACATCAATTAGACGCTCTACATTGAACTTTTAAACAATCTACTCTGTCTCAGGCTGGCTCTCTTAAGACTAGCCAGTTAAATTGATTACACCTGTATCTGTATCCACTACTCTCAGTAGAGAGCTGTGTCTCTCCATTCTACAAGAATATAAGGCACATTCCATCCAACATTCTATCCATTCATCTTCTTCAGACCATTCACTCATCCACCCATTAAACTGTCTATCAACATCTATTAAACAATCTGTCTATCAACATCCATTAAACTCTCTGTCTATCAACATTAATTAGACTATCTACATTCAACTTTTAAATTATTTACTCTGTCTCAGGCTGGCTCTCTTAAGACTAGCCAGTTAAATTGATTACACCTGTGTCAACTACTCTCAGAGAGCTGTATCAGTGTCTCTCTTAACAAGAATATAAGGCACATTCCATCCAACCTTCTATCCATTCATCTTCTTCAGACCATTCACTCATCCACCCATTAAACTGTCAATCAATATAAAACAATCTGCCTATCAACATCCATTAAACATTCTATCTATCAACATTAATTAGACTATCTACATACAACTTTTAAAGTATTTACTGTGGGTCCCTCTCAAGCAGCGTTTATATGTCCTCCCTCGCTCCTCGATCCTCAATGATCTACATAAAGAAAGATAGAAGAAGGGCTAGACTATCCCATTGTTGCCGCTCCATCATTCTTTATGTAGATCAGTGAGGAGCGAGAGAGGACGCGTAAACGCTATGAGAGGCACCTTCTGTCTCAGGCTTTAAGCATACAATCTCATTAAGACTACAGATCCTGTTTCACTACTTCCTCTGTCCACAACTGTTTCAAAATAAAGGTCCTCACTGCAATAATACACTATTAAATCATTTAACCATTGAAACTACTCAACTATTGAACTGTTCAACCATTCCAACTGTCAGTTATCATCCACTATGCCTCCAGTCAACTACATGAAACCTCCATGTACCTAGCAACCAACATAGCAACCATTAAAATTAAGCGTTTATGACCGTTTCCATAGCAACCAACATGATTATACTGCAGTAACTTCTTGTTTCCTGATAGTGGCCACCATGGATACCCTAGCAACAAATGTTTCAAAATAAAAGTCCTCACTAGCAAGTTAGCTAGTTAGCATAGTTAGCATTGTTAACATAGTTAGCATTTTTAGCATAACTGCTAGAAATCATCGGTTAAGTTAGCTAATCAACCTGGTTAGCATTGTTAGTAAAGTTAGCATTGCTAGCATAATAAGCATTTTTAGCGTAACTGCTAGAAATCATTAGCTAAGTTAGCTAATCAACATTTTAACATGAATAGAAATCATTAGTTAAGTTAGAACTGGAATGTTTCATCTTTAAACTGTCTACCTTCACACTATCAACTCTCTGTAAACTATGCAACCACCATGTTTACCCTAGCTACACCTTAGTAACCATATCTACATTATCTATCTATTTTTGCATTTTCATGCACTGGTAATTCCTTGGAATTGCATTTCTAGTTAAACTTCTTCTTCTAACGCTCGCAATTCAGCTTCAACCGTTTAACGTAGAAACTTCATTCAAACTTTGTTGCGTAGGTCTTGCTTATGCCATATGTGCTTTGTATTTTTCAACTTTGTAACTTTTATACTTTTTAAACTATTAGTTAAAAACTATTACCATTTCCCCCATAGACTTAACATTGCTCATTATGACATCACGGCAGCAATTAGAATGTTACGCCAGGTGGCCAGTCCAGGTGCAGCAGCTCTCTCTCTCTCTCTCAGGCTTAAATTGATTACACCTGTATCAACTGTCAGTTTCTCTGGCTTTAAGCATACAATCTCTCTGAATACTACACATATCCTGTTAAACTGTTTCCTCTGTCCACAACTGTTTCAAAATAAAAGTCCTCAATGCAATAATACACTATTAAATCATTTAACCATTGAAACTACTCAACTATTGAACTGTTCAACCATTCCAACTGTCAGTTATCATCCACTATGCCTCCAGTCAACTACATGAAACCTCCGTGTACCTAGCAACCAACATAGCAACCATTAAGATTAAGTGTTTATGACCGTTTCCATAGCAACCAACATGATTATACTGCAGTAACTTCTTGTTTCCTGATAGTGGCCACCATGGATACCCTAGCAACAAATGTTTCAAAATAAAAGTCCTCACTAGCAAGTTAGCTAATTAACATGGTTAGCATAGTTAGCATTGTTAGCATAGTTAGCATTTTTAACATAACTGCAAAAAATCATCAACTAAGTTAGCTAATCAACCTGGTTAGCATTGTTAGCAAATTTAGCATTGTTAGCATAGTTAGCATTTTAAGCATTACTGCTAGAAATCATCGGTTAAGTTAGCTAATCAACCTGGTTAGCATTGTTAGTAAAGTTAGCATTGCTAGCATAATTAGCATTTTTAGCAAAACTGCTAGAAATCATTAGCTAAGTTAGCTAATCAACATTTTAACATGAATAGAAATCATTAGTTAAGTTAGAACTGGAATGTTTCATCTTTAAACTGTCTACCTTCACACTATCAACTCTCTGTACTATGCAACCACCATGTTTACCCAAGCTACACCTTAGTGACCATATCTACATTATCTATTATTTTTGCATTTTCATGCACTGGTAATTCCTTGGAATTGCATTTCTAGTTAAACTTCTTCTTCTAACGCTCGCAATTCAGCTTCAACCGTTTAACGTAGAAACTTCATTCAAACTTTGTTGCGTAGGTCTTGCTTATGCCATATGTGCTTTGTATTTTTCAACTTTGTAACTTTTATACTTTTTAAACTATTAGTTAAAAACTATCACCATTTCCCCCATAGACTTAACATTGCTCATTATGACATCACGGCAGCAATTAGAATGTTACCCCAGCTGGTCAGCCACCTGGGCACCAACTGTCAGTTTCTCTCAGGCTCCTCTCTGAAGACTACATATTCTGTTCCCCTGTATCCTCTGCGCACAACAGTATCAAAATAAGTCCTCCTAATTCCATCCAACTTTATATCCATTCATCTTCTTCAAACCATTCACTCATCCACCCATTCTAAACAGTCTGCCTATCAACAACATCAATTAGACGCTCTACATTGAACTTTTAAACAATCTACTCTGTCTCAGGCTGGCTCTCTTAAGACTAGCCAGTTAAATTGATTACACCTGTATCTGTATCCACTACTCTCAGTAGAGAGCTGTGTCTCTCCATTCTACAAGAATATAAGGCACATTCCATCCAACATTCTATCCATTCATCTTCTTCAGACCATTCACTCATCCACCCATTAAACTGTCTATCAACATCTATTAAACAATCTGTCTATCAACATCCATTAAACTCTCTGTCTATCAACATTAATTAGACTATCTACATTCAACTTTTAAATTATTTACTGTCTCAGGCTTTAAGAGTACACGCTGGCTCTCTTAAGACTAGCCAGTTAAATTGATTACACCTGTGTCAACTACTCTCAGAGAGCTGTATCAGTGTCTCTCTTAACAAGAATATAAGGCACATTCCATCCAACCTTCTATCCATTCATCTTCTTCAGACCATTCACTCATCCACCCATTAAACTGTCAATCAATATCTATTAAACAATCTGCCTATCAACATCCATTAAACATTCTGTCTATCAACATTAATTAGACTATATACAACTTTTAAAGTATTTACTGTGGGTCCCTCTCAAGCAGTGTTTATATGTCCTCCCTCGCTCCTCGATCCTCAATGATCTACATAAAGAAAGATAGAAGAAGGGCTAGACTATCCCATTGTTGCCGCTCCATCATTCTTTATGTAGATCAGTGAGGAGCGAGAGAGGACGCGTAAACGCTATATATGAGAGGCACCTTCTGTCTCAGGCTTTAAGCATACAATCTCATTAAGACTACAGATCCTGTTTCACTACTTCCTCTGTCCACAACTGTTTCAAAATAAAGGTCCTCACTGCAATAATACACTATTAAATCATTTAACCACTGAAACTACTCAACTATTGAACTGTTCAACCATTCCAACTGTCAGTTATCATCCACTATGCCTCCAGTCAACTACATGAAACCTCCATGTACCTAGCAACCAACATAGCAACCATTAAAATTAAGTGTTTATGACCGTTTCCATAGCAACCAACATGATTATACTGCAGTAACTTCTTGTTTCCTGATAGTGGCCACCATGGATACCCTAGCAACAAATGTTTCAAAATAAAAGTCCTCACTAGCAAGTTAGCTAGTTAGCATGGTTAGCATAGTTAGCATTGTTGGCATTTTTAGCATAACTGCAAAAAATCATAAACTAAGTAAGCTAATCAACCTGGTTAGCATTGTTAGCAAATTTAGCATTGTTAGCATAGTTAGCATTTTTAGCATTACTGCTAGGAATCATCGGTTAAGTTAGCTAATCAACCTGGTTAGCATTTTTAGTAAAGTTAGCATTGCTAGCATAATAAGCATTTTTAGCGTAACTGCTAGAAATCATTAGCTAAGTTAGCTAATCAACATTTTAACATGAATAGAAATCATTAGTTAAGTTAGAACTGGAACGTTTCATCTTTAAACTGTCTACCTTCACACTATCAACTCTCTGTAAACTATGCAACCACCATGTCTACCCTAGCTACACCTTAGTAACCATATCTACATTATCTATATATTTTTGCATTTTCATGCACTGGTAATTCCTTGGAATTGCATTTCTAGTTAGAATTTGCTAACAGGTCCAGAAAGGGTGATTCCTTCGCCCTTCTGTGGACACCTGACCATGTCTAGGGGAAGGGACCGTCTCAGCACTTGTAAAGGAGAAACGCTGGAGCAACACATATGTTTACTTGTAGCATCACTAATGAGTTAAAATAAAAATAAACCTTAAATAATGTTCCCAAAACAATTACAGTGGTTCACTTGTAACAGGGTGAATGACACTTCTGTGTTAGATTCTGTCGCGACCCTCTATCGGCTATAATTGCATAAGTTTAAGGCACTGTATAAGTTTACCAGATCGGGTAGGGGTTCTGTAGTATGATGGAATGAAACATAAGAAACTACAAATTTGACTTGCTTCGATGTTGCAATACATCATTCTTTCATAAAATCATGCAACATGCTCTACCTTGTCTGTCCTTGTCTGACATCATTATAGGGCTCGGGATCGTGACATGAAAACTTCGCTGGCAG
The DNA here is from genome assembly GCF_963854185.1 of Sardina pilchardus. Taxonomy (NCBI): domain Eukaryota; kingdom Metazoa; phylum Chordata; class Actinopteri; order Clupeiformes; family Clupeidae; genus Sardina; species Sardina pilchardus. The sequence continues at coordinate 21,267,029 of NC_085009.1, forward strand.
CCATATTGGCAGCCTCACTCCTTAGTTTAATATGGATTCCTATGGATTTACTCCCACCTGTTTGTGTGTTCCTGTTACTTAGTTTTTGCCTTCTTGGTCGTATGTTGCTGTGTAGTGGGGTGTAACAGCGCAACCCACGATCGCAAGAGGCAAAGAATATCTAATACTATAAATATTCTGCTTCTTGTCTTCTGCATCCGAATGGATGGACTATTACGCTCGGTGGGCTACCAACATGGCGGCAATATTCCTAGAATGCAACGCGTGTGCCCGAGCCCTATTAGCTGGATAAGCAAATAGCGTTGCTGCATGTGACAGAGGAAAAAGTGCTTTAGTGGTGCTTTAGGTCCGTCTGGGTTCATCTACACTAGTTTCCTACTAGCCTGGCAATCACCAGACTAAGCTCAATCGTTTTAGATTGAACATTAGTCTGGGGAGTCTGCCCTGTATTTCTACTGCACAAGAGGCGTGATCAGTGGGCATTGTTCAAATGACTCTGTGGGCATTTGGATAGTCCTTCAACCAATCAGACCAACGATCTGGGTGCGCCTGGTGGATAAGCTAGCTTGTGATGGGCATACGTGGACAGGAGGCAGGAGAGACCAACGTGCAGGTTGAAATCCAATCGCCAGCAGTCTACCTCATAATTAATAACTGTTTGCCTTGTTCTCCATACATAGTTTTCTGTCTGAGTGAAACTTCTTCTGCCCCAACAGAAGCTGTAGGAACGGGTTAAGCTCACTCCGATGAACTCACGAGTGTGTATGATAGAGGACACCCAAGGGGCTTCTAGGTTGTGCGTATGATAGAGCGAGCCCTAGGCTTCTAGGTTGCGTGT
>NC_085009.1:21275366-21280366 GCF_963854185.1 Sardina pilchardus
CAAGGTTAAATCCCGTGCACAAAGGCACAACGGTGGAAGCCGGCTATTGAACCCACAGCTCAACTTACAGGCTATGTGAAGCTGCATGCTAGCCCAGCTCCTTAGCCTCTATGCTACCACCACACGCACAGTACAGTACAGTAGTATGCACTGCCATGGGGAAAGTGTACACTAAATATCTCTGATCTAATGGGACTGAGGTGTGCGGCCCTCTGCTCTTGCATGATGCACCAATACTACAGTAATTTCCCGCATATAAGCCACATTGTGTACAAGCCGCAGGACAGTGTTGTATGCAAGTTAAAAGAGACAAAACTATATTAACACCATATTAACGGCCCCCCTGTATTAACCTCACATAACTGAAAACATTTTGCAAAATCAATGCATAAGCCGCGGCTAATAGTCGGGAAATTACGGTAGACATGTATTGTGATAGAAAGGAGAAATGTAATGATGACCCATTTTGTTAGTATTGATGCTATTAGAATGGCATTTCAATCGAGTTGTCATCAAATAATAAAGAACAAATTCCATGTTCTGTCGTCACGGCCAATTCTATTTTCTTTTTCTACCGATGTTTGCGTATTGTTTCAGTGTTGGTGCGGAGATACAGTACATAGGCATCATTGCTGTGTCAAAGTCATCATTTAGTCACCGTGACAACTCTAGTCAGACGAGGTGGCTCTCTCCACCGTATCTAATGTGCCTCGGTTCTCACGGACTTCCAAATAGAACTCGACTGCGGAACCGGACTTCCCCTGCTCGGAGCGCGGTCCAAGTACAGTGCGGTCACCGAGGCGATCGCTCGCTGCTGTTTGCCATGCAAAGTTTGAGCAGCTGATTAAATTCCATGCACACACACACACACACACACACACACACTGAGCCCCTAGTCCCCCATCAGATATGCCTGCCTCAGCAGATACACACGCAAACACAAACATTTGCGTTTGGCACTGAACCTGCCACATGCTGCTACCTCTACTGTGACCGCAGGACACCGGGGTGTGTGTGTGTGTGTGCGCGTGCGTGCGTGAATGCATGCATGCATCCTTTTGCGTGTTTGTGTGTCTGTGTATGAGTGAGTGAGTGTGCGTGAGGGTGTATGTGTGTGAACGTTTGTGTGTGCGTGTTTGCATGTGTGTGTGTGTGTGTATGTATGCGTGTGCGTGTACAAGCATGTGTGTGTGTGTGTGTGTGTGTGTGTGTGTGTGTGTGTGCGTGCGTGTGTGTATCCGGCCCAGTGCAGTCCAGTTGATAATTACTCAGATGTGATGTTTGTGCTGACACAGCTTCTCCCTCAGTCAGGAGCGGTGTGTTAGCGTGCCCCCAGAGCAGCTAGCCTCCGCTCCACACACACACACACACACACACACGCACACACACACACACACACGCACACACGCACACACACACACTCTTCAACTAGCCCCGTTGCCAGAGCTGAGTGCTTGGAAATCAGGCTCAGCACTCTCTCTCTCTCATAACCATAGAACTCCAGCTAAGCGTTTGAAGAAACTCTAGCACTAACACTAGGCAGGTACCCAGTGCATTTGAAACCAGTGGAAATGGTGTGTGTGTGTGTGTGTGTGTGTGTGTGTGTGTGTGTGTGTGTGTGTGTGTGTGTGTGTGTGTGTGTGTGTGTGTGTGTGTGTGTGTGTGTGTGTGTGTGTGTGTGTGTGTGTGTGTGTGTGTGTGTGTGTGTTAGAATCCTTAGAGGCTCGGAGTGAGGCCTGGGTTATTGGAGGTTGTTGTTGTTGTTGTGTGTGTGTGTGTGTGTGTGTGTGTGTGTGTGTGTGTGTGTGTTCGTGGGGCGTAGCATATTGTGTATCTCTGTATGTTTTCTATATGTTTAATGTATGTGTCTCTGTGCCTTGGCCACCTGAATGTCCCTTCTTGGGATGATAAAGTTGACTTTGACTAATCTGGGCAAACAGCAGTCAGAAATACTGTAAACATACTGTACATTGGAAGTCATTATGTCCATTTTAAAGAAGCAGGTTGTGTTGTTCTAAATGTACTGTGCACAGAGGAGTTACCTCTGATACTGTATGGCGGACAGTTTGTAGTCCCTTCTGTATTTATGGACTACAAGTCCCATAATCCTTTGGATCAATGAAGCGCAGTAGATGTAGCAAATATACATTATCAATCTGTCTGCTGCCTGACTATCTAACCAGTGCAAACAGTGTTTTATGTGGATGCATTGTGGGGTCACAGATACTGATACTGGGTTTAACCTTGCAGATCCCGCAGACAAGGTTTACTAATCCACAATACAGACGCAATGTTACTCCCTGGTGGTGTATGTAAGAATTGCAAGAGATATGCCAGGTGTGAACACTCTTCCTCGTGTGTCCACTAGGGGGAGTTCCTCAACTATGACATCCTGATCGGGGTGAACCAGGGCGAGGGCCTGAAGTTCGTGGACGACGGCGGCTCGGAGAGCGAGGAGGGCATTTCGGCCGCAGCGTTCGACTACACCATCTCCAACTTTGTGGACAATCTCTATGGATATCCAGAGGGTGAGGAGAGCCTGAGATATGCACACATACCACACACACACACACACACACACACACACACATACACACACACACTCACACACACACACAGTCAGTCACTCTCGCTCTTTCTCTCTCTCTCTCTCTCTCTATCTCTATCTCTCTCTCTCTCATTAACTCATTCACTGAAACACACACACACATACACACTCCCTCTCACTCACTCATTCACTTACACACACAGACACACACACACACACACACACACACATATCCACACATACAGACACACATACCGTGACACAAACAAATCATCATCCGTAGCCTGTGTAGTCAGCTCCCCGACCACAAAACGAATCCTCTGGAACCTTAGCAGCCAATTCCTAATAGTTCAACTCAATTTCTCACTAACCAACAAACAGACTAGTTCCCAGAAACTCAAGAGTTGAGTCCAGTCCGTTTGGTCATCCCAGTCCAGAACGCCCTCGTCTCCTCACAGTAAACCTGTGTGTGGGCATCTGACTAACACGTGTCTCTGTTTGCATATTAGCACATTATTATTAGCTATAAACTCTAGATATTACTTGCATCAGATGGCTGTTTTGAGTTTATATATGTATACTGTATCCGTCTCTATTAGATAAACTTTAATGATAATAATAATGATAATAATAATAACAATAATAACAATAACAATATGGAAAAGTGAACCCATTTCCAGGGTGTTTGAACGAAATTCAGGAGTTCCATCTGTGCAGTATAGCTGTGTTGTCAGCCGTTCACAAATTAGTCATCATCGTTCTTCTGGAAGAATCTTTTTCACGCTGTTTTGATTAAGCTAGCGGGATGCTGCAACCTCAGGTCATCTGATGCGGCTGAACACTGTTTTAAAAGCCGTTGCTTATGTTATAAGATCATGTGGCCATTGCACTGAAAAACAGTTAAAAAGGTGAACTCTCTGATGATAATCACAGTAAATACAGTATATTGTGATGTGTGTGTATGTGTGTGTGTGTGTGTGTGTGTGTGTGTGTGTGTATGTGTGTGTGTGTGTGTGTGTTTGTATGAATGCTAAAAAAAAACTCTGATGTTTATGCACAACCTAAATCGTAGACTGCATCTACCGTATAAAGAGACATTGAGGTGCCTTGATGGCAACAGCATTCAGTGAACGACAACTCCAGTTAACAAAATCACAGACTCCGGTCCCCACAACAACCCATGCCTCTGAGGATTTTAAAGCTTTTAGTCTCTCCGGGGTCAACCGGGGAGTCAGGTTCAATCTCAGCCCTCCAGTCTAATCGCTTCACCCGGAGAGAAAGAGCGAAAGCTAACCGGCGACGTCGCCACCGCTGTTGTCGCCCTCCCAAACACGAATCAGCAGAAAGTGCATTATGCATGGAAGTGAGCAAGAGGAGTCAAAACACTCTTACGCTCAGTGAATATTTCATGTTCCATCTGCCCAGAGACAGACAACAAACATCCCCACCTAATCCTGTTCCACTTTGCCTTAACAAAGCTTGAGAAGTCGCTGTCAGTGGCAATAGCATTGCTCCGTTAGAGGCAAGTGACAGGGACGCCAAAACAAGTGACACCATCTTAGAATCTTTAAATGCATTGCGATGGTCTGAAGGAGGCCATTAGCAGAATCTGCCACCAGCCTGGTCACTCTGCAGTTCTGAAACAAGAGAAGAGTCCGCTGCAACCAGAATTATGCTCCCAATTTATTTATTTAAAAAACTGTAAAAATATCATAAAATTGGGAGCATAATTCTGGTCGCAGCGGGCTTTCCTCTTGTTTTAGTACTTGCCTTTTTGTCCTGCTCCCTTTTTTTTAAATTGGATGTGCGTGTTTTGATTGCAGCACTCTGTAGCTCAGGGCAAAGGATCGGAAACGTTGACAGGAACAATGTGCGCAGCTCACAATGTCACAAAACATATACTGTACCACCAATATACAACAGCCAGTTGCCCCGTTTACATGAACAGTTTTTTTGTCGTTCCAATGAAAGAGTTCCGAATTGACATTTTGCAGCACCTGTTTACATAGGGCACATCCAATCAGATGCCAACAGGCGCTCTAGAATCTTTGATCAGAACGGCCGTTCGTCGCTGCTTTGCTTTTGCTCGACAGGCTACAGCAGGCAATCTGATTGACCATATAGGCCTACATGGCTGTTCAATCGGATTAAGAATGGAATACACCACCACCCCTTTCATTCTGATTAACATTCTAATCAGATTGGCAGTTTTATTCCTGTGTCATTGCTGTTCCCCAATGTTGTTGGCTCTCAGCAGTTAGCTAGTCAACTTTAGGCTCTTTAAAGTAGCTACAGTAGGTGGGATTCTGGTGGATTCAAGTCGTCTTGAACGCAGCTACATGGCACTCTACCACTGACTGGCATTGGTGGGAAGTGCTAACTTCAGTGAAAATCTGGACAACAGAGCGTAGGCGGTTTTGCCATTACGTCAAGCGATTGTTTACTCACCTTC
>NC_085009.1:21285366-21287866 GCF_963854185.1 Sardina pilchardus
ACAAGCAGTACCTGCACATTGGCCTCAAGCCGCGCATCCGCGACAACTACCGCGCCAACAAGGTGGCCTTCTTTTTTTCCCAATGTGTTAATTGGATTTTCTTTTTTTTAACATGAACATGGCATATACAGAGTCAAACAAGACATGTCAATAGATCAGAAATAATAATAATAATAATAATCATAATAATAATAACAATAATAATAATAATAATAAAAAAGACATAAAAAAAGAAAAACACTCATCAATACAGCACATACTCAATGGTACAGAGGCAGACAGTGCATAGGCTCTAGATGAACTATTCTAGATCATACTAGTAAAGGGGTGTTACTATATGCAGTATACATTACTGTAGGGCCCTCAAAAAGAGTGGACCCTGTACAAACTCCATAAATGATGTCCACATTTCTTCAAAGAGTGAATTTTGACCTTTGTCTTTTAATTATTCCACCTTGAGTCTTTTATGTTAATTATTCTTTATTGATTTTATCTTGATTTAAGCTTTCTTTTTATTTTCTATTATGATCTTTTTATTATCGTTACCATAATTTCCTGACTATTAGCCGTGGCTTATACATTGATTTTGCCAAATTTCTTCAGCTATGAGGTTAATACAGGGGGGCAGTTAATATGGTGTTAACATGGTTTTGTTTCTTTTAACTTGCATGAAACACTGTCCTGCGGCCTATACACAATGCGGCTTATATTTGGGAAATTACTGTAGCAGTACTATTACTCTTTGCTCATCTCTGCTTTTATGTGCTTTACTGTTTGGTTTTTGTTTATGTAAAGCACAATGAATGACCTCTGTGTATGAAAAGTGCTATATGTGACCCTGTAAAGCGGAACCAGTCGTTTCGGTAAAATGTATTAAATTAAGTTATGAACGGCCATAAAGTAAGCTTTCCAACGATATGTGTATCGAGGGTATTACACAAACTATCGCTAAGATAACCGCATCCAAAGTTGACATGGTTCTCCTGTCACGATATGCCAGATGAGGAGAAATCACCTTTTTAAGCGGCGCACACACAATGGGAATGATAGCAAACGTGTTGGATCTTCGCCGGGTTTAACAGTCAAAGCGTATGTTTTTCCGTGAAATGAGTTCACGACATGAAACTGTAGACTGTATACAGTCAAATTATGCGAAAACGTGAAATTCAAAATGTTAACCCGGAAGTTTGTTATTGTCGATTTTCTCAAAATAACGTTGTGCGCAAAACGACTGATTTCGCTTTGGTTTTTGTTTATATAAAGCACATTGAATGACCTCTGTGCATGAGAAGTGCTATATAAATAACCTTGACTTGTCCTGACTTTAACTGAATGTGTTTATTCTCTCCACTGCACAAGGTGGCCTTCTGGCTGGAGCTGGTCCCCCACCTGCACAACCTCCACGAAGACCTCGTGAGCTCGACGACCACCCGCGTGCCACCGGGCTCCCCGCGAACGCCCCAGTGGAAGCCCGGCGCCCCGCGCACCACGCGCCACCCGTACCCCACCTTCCCGCCGGACACGGACGCCGACGGCTCGGAGCGCCCGCGCGTCTCGCCCTTCCCCGACGACACGCGCGACTACTCCACGGAGCTCAGCGTGACGGTGGCGGTGGGCGCCTCGCTGCTCTTCCTCAACATCCTGGCCTTCGCCGCCCTCTACTACAAGCGCGACAAGCGCCACGAGATGCGCCGGCACCGGCTCTCGCCGCAGCGCGGCATGGGCATGGGCATGGGCCTGGGCATGGGCATGGGTGTGGGCGGCATCGGCGGCATCGTGGGCGTGGGGGGCGCCAACGACCTGGCGCACAGCCAGGAGGAGGAGATCATGTCCATGCAGATGAAGCAGTCGGAGCACGACGTGCACCACGACCTGGAGCCGCTGCGGCCGCACGACATCCTGCGCCCGGCGTGCCCCCCCGACTACACGCTGGCGCTGCGCCGCGCGCCCGACGACGTGCCCCTCATGACGCCCAACACCATCACCATGATCCCCAGCTCCATCACCGGCATGCAGCCCCTCCACGCCTTCAACACCTTCCCCGCCACCGCCGGCCACAACAACACCCTGCCCCACCCGCACTCCACCACCCGGGTATAGTAGCGCCACCACCACCACCTCCACCTCCGCCACTGGCACCGCCAGACCCCACAAATACCCCTCTCCTACCACAGGCCTCATCCACCCCTACCTCCCCTTCAACCGCCCCCCCCCCCCACACATACACACACACACACACACACAAACAGCACCCCCCTCAGGAAGAGGCAGGAACAACACTCTCCTCCTCCTCTCTCCTCTCGGCACCAACCCCTCCGGCTCATCTCTGATCTTATTCTTCTATGACCTTTGACCCCCTTGCAGACGCCTCTTTTTACAAATTCCATCCGTCTGTGACTCTGCGGTTCCTCCGCCCTCCTACCAGTCAGTATGCCAACCCCCCCCCCATCACCACCCGACCACCATTTAAAAAAGCAACAGTGAAACAACACTCTGCCGA
>NC_085009.1:21292866-21297866 GCF_963854185.1 Sardina pilchardus
CTTCTTTTTATTGTCTCCTTCAGTCTGTTCATTTTTTTACTTCTTTTTATAGACCTCTGAAGTTTGCCTACAAAAAAGCGGCCATCTTTGAGATCTGGTATCTGGCGATTTTTTCCTATGGGAAAATAACATGGGGATTTTAAATTATCCTACCTGCTGTTAAACTCTAGCAGGGACGAAAAAGTCTGAAATGCAGATGTTTTCCTGAACACACCTGTGTCCTCTGCCTTCGAGTAGGTGAAGGCGGCACACTTTGATTTTTGCTACCCAAGAGCGAACTAGCTAACTGAATGGCAAGTTGCATCGCAAGTTAGCTCTGGGGTAGCAAAAATCAAAGTCTGCAATGTTTGCTATATCATGCCATGTGCGAAATCCTTTCAGTGGACGATATAACAGTAAGTCAGTCATTCTCATTTATGTGGTACAAATGTGCATTGAAAAGTTGGATGGAAATCCATGGATTTATTGTTCTGTCTTTGGTTAGCATCTTATTTGAGATTAAAAAGACAACTCCTAACGAAACCTCAAATTCAGATGTGTGAGACCACTACAATAAGTTATGTTACAATATGTTTATAGCCACAACTTTGCAAAAATCATGGGAAACACTGGCCTCACAAAGTTAAATCCCTATCATGTGTCTCTGCACTTAACACGGGTGATTTCACTACTAATCCACTTGGCTGATGAAGTGGGCTACTCATCGGTTGGTCTTATTGAATGGTTAGAATAAATATGTGATTAAATTGATGTTTAGGCCTACTCTCTGAAGGCAGAGTTGTCCTCTTACAGTATGGTCAAAAGATACAGTGTGTGTGTTTGTGTGTGTGTGGTTTTATTGAATGGTAAGAAATTGATGTTTAGGCCTACGCTCTGAAGCCAGAGTTGTCCACTTATGGTCAAAAGATGTGTGTGTGTGTGTGTGTGTGTCTGTAAGCAATCAGTGCAGAGACAGCATCAAACACATTAACAGCTGGAGGTGGAAAAGTCCAGCTTCAGAAAATAAAAGCTCTACCATGTGCTGTTTGTTCCCACCTGTGTAATTAAATTGATCTACCTATGCTGAGGAGTTGTGCGAATAATAATTAGAATCGGCTGGTTTAAATTAATGGTTGGAACCAGGGGGTCAGGATTTGACTGATTAGCTTTGCCGATTAGCAAGGCTCTTCCTCCATCATGTTCGGTGCCATTTCTCCTCATGCTGATTGGTGACTGTTCCACTTTCAGCTCATGCACGAGCTTAGTGTGGGCACAAGCTCTCCTTCTGAACCTTACGTCAATCAGTAACCTGGCACTTAATTGGCTAAGTAAAACGGCACCGGAAACAAGCCCCTTGTTTTATCTACCGCTCTGCTTGAAACGACATGTTGAAGCCTGAAAAAAATCGTTCAATTTTGGCACTTTACACTAGCCTATAGCATTCCCATTGAAATGAATGGGGCGGGACTTGTTCACTTTCTCCAGTTCTTATAATACCTCCATGGTTGGAACAGACATGTGGTTGGAACTTTAACGTTCCCTCTTAAAGAGTCACTGCACCCTAAAATATGTTTTTTGAGCTGTTTATTGATTGAAAACACTCATAAGTGATGAACTGTACTATTACCAGGGTTAATATTGACAAAAATCGTTTTTATCGACAAAAGTAACATTTCGTCTGATTTTGTATTGGAGATATTGCTCTCTGCGCATACTACAGGTTGAGACATGCCATGGCATGTTGGTCCAAAATGCTATTGGAATGCTGACGAAGTCCTGTACTTCTCGTCCAACACTACGTCACCGGGTCGTTACAAATTAGGAATGAAACGCCCCAACACCTGCTGCCCTGATTAGCCTACATGTGATAAGCCATGTCTGCAGCACTCATTCCCAGATTGACACGAAATCACCATGGTTGATTGGTTGCTGCAGTGCTGCACTCCCTCTCCAAATGTCAGAACGTCTCGCCCATTTTGAAAGCCATTTTCAGAAATGTGAAGTGGGTGGAGTTATGGGGTGAAGTGACTCTTTAAACTATAGATTACCATGATAGTATGCCAAGTCCCTTTGTACACTCCTGTACAGTTGGTGGCGGTATGCACCAAAGAGATGTAATCTGCCAATAAACAAAGAAGAAGAAAAAGATATGTGGTAGAACCAGAGAATGTCTAATAAGGGGAGAAGGACCACTAGCGAAATACTTCCGCATGGTACTGCAACTAGAGGGCGATCGCGAGCAAGTGATGAATGAATGGGTGGCAATGGAGCTGAACCCCCCAGTACCACATTTGTCTTTATATAATTTTTTCTCCTGAAATTGCATTAATGCATGCGATGCAGGATAACTTGACTTGACAATTAGCTGACCAATGCAATTTTCTATATGTGTTGTTATTCCTAAAAACCCTTTCAAAGTTTTCATGTCACGTGACACAAGCGAACCACTTTACGGCCATAGACCTAAAAGAAGGTTCAGCTTCACGACGGTCGTAATCGGTCGCGATTGTCGCGAGCATCGATGAGCTAAATGCTAGCATGTTACAGGGAAAACGGCCCATCCTATGAAAAGCAGAAAGGACATGAGTGACTTTTTATTTCATTTCCAGTGGAAAACCCATACTCAGGTAGCTACTACGACAATGTACATTAAGAAATGAAGTTGTCAACTGTGAAAAAAACGAGTTCTAGCCGCTTAGCCCCATAGACCACAATTCATTTATCACTTGCTCGGCAACGCCCCTAGCGGAATTTCAACAGATTGCAGGAACAATCCGGTACAATGGAGTTAATAGGAAGTGGACCGGCTCTCCCTAAAGGGGCTCTGGTAGAACTTTTACTTTCTGAAGCCAGACTTTTCCACCTCTGAGGCCTTCCTTCCAATACAATTCACTGTCTGGGTGAGGTGCAGTCCAAGCCAGCCTCCTCCCTGTTTACTATGGACAACACCAACAGGCCACTAGCATCAAGGCGTCATCTCATGGTGAAGCCCTCTCCCGACGTTGAGGGCTTAAAACACCATCAAGCTTTAACGTGTGGCACTTGTTATCATACTGTGAAATCAGAAGCCACTGAGCAAACACATCAGATCGAATCACACAAGTCAGCCATGTTTTCTGCCATCATGTAGGACTCTGATGGCAGCATGTAGGCCGAGGGATCTGTTTCATAGCAGGAATTTTGACATGAAATGTATGGCAGGCCCCTTGTGTTTCTGATAACATTAGTTAAGGTTCTGATTCTTGCACTTGAACAGAGACCTCATTAACATATTGTGTAACACCTGTGCTTGCCTTCCGTATCAAAATGGCTGCCGTGAGAAAGGTCTGTTCTTGACATTGCGGCCACATCATTTCCTCTTGACTTAAGCGCGCAAAGTCTTTGGGCTTTCCTCAATAAAAACAAAACTAAGTGATTGTATTGGTTCATTGATAACATATTGGACTGTGCTGATGAGCTAGATAGAGCAGCAAAAGCATTATAGTCTGAAGTTAGCAACATTTAGCAACACACCAAGTGCCCCTATAGACTACAGTAGCAACTGGCTCAGAGAAGGATGACCTGACTTAATGTCCAAATATTCAGTGTCATTTTTTGTTGTTGTTAAATTCACTTCAGTTGTCCATGTGCTTGTTTTCGCCGTGTGGTCCCACAATGTGGGGAATCGGCTGAGACTGGAGAGAAGAGATCCCAGTTCCCAGGGTCTTGATGGCTTAGTTTTGGGACAGCCTGTGTGGGCAGAGGAGGTTCCATATCTCTTCTATTTTGCTCCTCACAATCCTGAGTTTCATGTCAAGTTGAAGTAGGTCCTCAAATTATCGGTGAATACTATTTTTGAAATATAACTGCCCTAGAGAAGTTTGAAGAATTTTTCTGAACATGGTACCACATGACATGTAATGTCCCATTTGTAATTACACCTCTAGATTTTTTATATGATTGTATTGATTCTGGTGAAATTGAACATATAGTGGATTTAGGCCTATTTCAGGGGTGATCCGTTGGTTGACTTTCCATATTATAGATTTGTTTCCAATTCAGTGTATGTTCATGCACATTAACTGGTGTTGCATGGTTGTTTGTCACAATAAGATGATGTTGATCACATTTTGCAAAACCACTGTATTATTATTTTTGTTGTTGTTGTTGTATGCCCAGTCATGACAGGAAGTTAGGAAGGGAGCCTAAACCTAAACATCTCTCATTCAGAATTAGAAATATAAGCTTAACTGGATCAAACTGTAGAGGAATAACTCACACATTGCATTTAAAACCTAATATCTGCATAATATAGCAGCTGCTTCCCTACTATAGCGCTCAATAAATTCAACCTTCAGACAAGCGTCCACAAACCAGGAACTAAACGTTTGCCAATGGATCTATAGGCCAGACTCTCTGCGAAGAATAGTGTCTAGTCTCTACGCTAAGCAACTCATGCATTGCATTTAAAACCTACTGTAATACCAGCATAATATAGCAGCTGCTTCCCTACTGTATCTTTCTTTGTTTTTGGTAGCCAGTTGAGTCAGTAGTAGGCCTACAGCGTGACCACAAGAGGGCGCTAACGCTCAAGTTAATGGTGCTCTGGTGGAGAGAGTCTCCGACTCTCATTCTTTCCACGTCTGAAACCTCAGTGCTGATAACATGGCCGTCTGTCTCTTGCAAATCTCTCAGGGATGGAGCAATATCATGACCGATAGTACTGTGTGTATGTGTGCGTGTGTGTGTGTGTGTGAGAGAGAGAGAGAGAGAGAGCAATAGTATGACCGATAGTACTGGGTGTGTGTGTGTGTGTGTGTGTGTGTGTGTGTGTGTGTGTGAGTGAGTGAGAGAGAGCGAGAGCAATATCATGACCGATAGGACTGGTTGTCCTCCCTGTACAGTGTAATCTGGCTCAACATGCCCCAGCTAACAAGTGGTAACAGAGAGAGAGAGAGAGAGAGAGAGAGAGAGAGTTCTGTTGTGCATGTTTGGAGGGAAAGACAAAGTTCAAGGCCTGTATGATATTGAAGTGTGTTCCG
>NC_085009.1:21302866-21317866 GCF_963854185.1 Sardina pilchardus
AATCCTCATGTGCTGGCCACAGATGCCAGGGTGTGTGAGGGGTTACCTGGCCCAGCTCTGGAGACCTGGAGACACACACACACACACACACACACACACACACACAGATGCCAGGGTGTTCGAGGGGTTATCTGGCCCATCCTGAGGATGAACATTAAGATGAGCTAATAAGAACTTATTGTGTAACTTAGTGTGTGTTTGTCTATTACACCTTTGCCTGGACCCCCCCCCACACACACACACAACCCACCCCCCTCTCTCTCTCTCTCTCTCTCTCTCTCTACCCTTTCTCCTTAATCCCTCCCTATAAGCTGGCGTCACAAGGCCACTAATTGGCCCGTGCAGGGTGGCATCCCACGCTGAATGTGCCCCTTAACCAGTGATCACACTCCCTGACCCCTAGTGACCCCTCAAAGGTTAAAGGTCGAGATCCCCACAACAGAAAGAAGTTACCATTGATGTTGTGTGTGACAAGTCATTAAATGGTGTGTGTGTGTGTGTGTGTGTGAGTGTGAGAGAGAGAGAGAGAGAGAGAGAGAGAGTCAGCATATGACCTATTTGACTAGTATGACTAGTTCTATTTTCTTCTCCCATAGTCCTAAAGACAATCATAAATTACAGTAATTAAAAAGTTATATATTTTCCATTAATTCACTCATTAGTTGATAAATCTATCAATGTGTGTGTGTGTGTGTGTGTGTGTGTGTGTGTTTACCTAGTTGTGCTAGGCTGTACCATCCCACAGCATTTTTGGATAAATTTGTGTCATAACCTGTTCATACTAATTTCACCAGTGTTTGACAAACATTTGACAAAAGCCTTGGCTTACCTCTGAATCACCCAATAACTGAAGACCCCCAGAACAACCTCCCCCAACTTCTCCCCTGGGTGCCTAGCCTGTCTGAGATATTTCATATCCACTTGTCTGCTTTTCGGCACTTCTGACAAGCACACTTGCAAATCATCTGGACTGGGGGGGTGGAAGCTATCTGCACCCACACACACACTCCCCTCTGCAAACCTGACATGTCATAGTCGGTATCTCACCACTGAAGAGATAAGTCCTGAAGCCCATGCAGGTCCTTATCAAGCGTTATGAGTCAGGACTCGAACCAACTGGGAAAAAAAGGTTCCTACTGAAGGCCTGAACCCTTTACACATGCAGTGAGTTTTTATTGTGGCCTATACTCTAGGAGATGACCGAAAGCTACATGTTTTGCTACATTGTCATAGCAAAAGACGATACCCCATGATACTCTGTTATTTTCCCTCCATAATGACAACATCTTGTGGCCTCTCAAAGCATTGAGCAACTCCACAATTGCATGTTTATAAACCATGATGGATTCCTTTGGTCTTGTGAGATTTCGGTTGACTACAGTGGACAACAATTGCTGTCTGAGGAAATTTGCCTTGCTGATTTTAGTGTGTCACTGCAATTGAGACATCCGACTGCACGCCACATGAGCTACAGGGTATAAACTGAAACCTGTTGAAAAACAAACAGACCTAAAGACCAAGTTTGTCTAGACCTCTAAGAGTGGACGTTAGTCTTTTGCTGTGCACCGCTGCATTAAAAATGAAATGAAATTAAATGAAAATGTCTTAAAAATGTCTGTGTTGCTCCGGTGTCCTTCACCAGTCCATAGTAGGTTACGTTAGAACATAAAATGGCAAAATGAAATGGAAACACTAGAATTGACTAGTTGCATGACAGTCTCTCGGTGAGCTCGTTTAGTTCCTGTGGCGCCAGGTGTGTTTCGATGTGTTTCGCTATTCGGAATGAAATTAGAGTCTACACTGGTCGGGTGTTGCACCTAGTGAATCGTGAAGACGTGTAGATAGCCTACCAGTTACATTCCAAATAGCGGCAGGTTCAAACACACCTGGCTCGCCGGGAAACATATAAAGCTCGCCGAGGGCGTCTGTGACATCACACCGGAACTGCTTACCGTGGAGTGGCAGAGGAACCCGAAGACCACCATGACGATGGCGGGCGTGAGGATCACACCGAACACCACTCCGGCCAGGCAGGCGTTGATGGCGGCGATGATCAGGTTCTGAGCGGTCACCAGCACGGAGCACGCCCAGCAGTCCAGCGAGCCGCGTAGCTCCAGCGGAGCGTCCGAACCCCCGCCGCCCCCACCGCCCCCGCCGCCGCCGCCCACGGACCCCCCCTCGCCCAGGGAGTACGGTGGAGGCACCACCACGCCCGACCCGCTGACGGGGGTCCCGGCTGGGGCCGTGGAGGCCAGGGAGTTGGACTGCTGGAGCTGCAGCTGGAGGTGGTGGTGGTGGTGGTGCGGGTGGAGGTGGTGGTGGTTGTTGTGGGAGTGCGGGGGCAACTCCTCAGACAGGTCCAGGGCCTGGTGGTGGGCCCCCTTCTCCAACGTGCCTGCCAGACTCATGACGGAAGACTGGAGGAGGAGGAGGAGGAGGAAGAGGAGGAGAAGGAGAGGAAGGAAAGAGGAGATGAGGAGAAGAGAGAGAGAGAGGTTAGAGGAGGAGAAGGGGAGAGAAGGATGAGGGGGTAGGAGAGGAGGAGGAGATATAAAGGTTAAAGGAGGAGAAGAGAGAAGGAGAGGAGGAATAGATAGAGAGGAGGAAGAGATAGAGAGAGGGGTTAGGAGACGAGAAGGAGAGGAGGAGCAGAGAAAGAAAAGAGAGGAGAGCAGAGATGGATGAAAAGACAGGAAGAGGAGATGGAGGAGAGGGAAAAGTAGTGGTCAGTTAGTCAATTCTGCTTCATTGTTTCTGTTCTGTAACCCTCTGATGCTTAGTTAGAAATAAGTATGATTGGAATGTGGTTTTGGTTTCTGTGAGGCTTTATGCCAGATGGACGGTGCCTTTCAAAACATCCTCCCATGCCCAGCACCACATCTCTGGCTTTAATGAACTCCTCTACCCTCCGCATAATGAGAGATTGTCTCTTCGCGAGTAGTTCAAGGACGAGGGGGTGGGGGGTGGGGGGGCCGGGGACCACAAACCAATACAGCGCAGATTCCCCAAGGTGCGGACTCGGAGAGGCCAGCGCGAACTAGAGGGATGAGTCAGAGTTCAGGGAGAGGGCGAAGTGGCCTTTATCAACAGGAAGCTGACCGCTCGCTCGCTCGCCCTGGTGTCCACTCAAGTCCACTCCGAAACGAGTGCGTGTCGGATCGCAGTGTTTATCCGGAATCCGATTGGTCCACGGGGGAATGTTATCGCCAGGCCAACCTACGCCATGGCGACGGTTAAGATAGAAAGAGGAGGAGGATGATACTGATGATGATTGTTGGTGATGATGAGGAGACGGGAAATCTCGGAGGAATCCTGGGAGGAATCTCAAAGCTCATGCTCCCTCCGTGTGGTCTTTTGAAAAGCTGAGGCATCTCCTCAATGCTTTCATCAGCGCTGATCTGCATCTTGGTGGACTGGAAGCATATGGCTTATCAACACGACACAAACTCTCTCTGGAGTGGGCAGTGAACTGATGACCTCTGTGTGTAGTGTGTGTGTGTAGCCTATGTGACAGCAGGCTACACACACACTACAGTACCAGTAGGACTAATAAATATCAAGCAAAGCACGCACATCCAATTTCTAAACACACTGCTGGACAAACTGGATGTCAAATGAAACAAAGTCCACTACACCACGAGCTCCTGATAAATACTTTTATATTGTGAGGCCGCTGAGGAAGGGCTAACGCCCGAAACGTCACAATATAAAAGTATTTACCAGTAGGCCTGACCATGAGTCATTGGGGGTTCACACACAACCAAGTACATCTCACCTCAGATAAGAGGACTGGGATGGTTTCTGGCTGCTGAAACTGACTTTGAATGACGTCACTGCATCATATCATGAGTGTTGGTTAACCTTATTCCCTCCTTACACTAAAAGACTTTGCAAAGATTTTGGAAAAGACTTTTGAAAGACTACAGTCTCTCAGACCCTCTCAAATCGAGAGACAAGGCATAGAGTTGTAAAGTCACAGACTAGATTGTGACTTTGCAGATTTTGCAATCGTAACGGCAAAACTAGAAAGACTGACTAACTTAAAACCGCTAACTATGACGGGAGTGCGCCGCGATGCCAGTACAAACCCCATGATTTCTGTTTGACTTTGGAAATGTAGTCGGCGACTGTGAAAACAGACCAAAATCGGACAATGTAAGGCGGCTTTTAGGTGCAGTAGTGCTAGAGATCGGTCACATCTCGGATGTTGTATTCTGTGATGGTGGCTAGTTCTGGGGGTGTGGTAGTGTAGTGGTTAAGGAGCTGAGCTAGCGTGCAGTAGCCTGAAGGTTGTCGGGTCGATTCCTGGCTTCCACCGCTGTGGACCCCAAGTTGCTCCGGGGACGATGTAATCCCTTGTATTACAGTTCACATATGTATGTCACACTGGACAAGAGTGTCTTGTAAATGTAATGATTCTGGTCTGTCTCTAATAAGGGGTATCTGGCTTGTCCATGAGCAATTATTCAATCAACACAATGATTATGGCGTGACATCAGACACATATCTTAACCTCAGTCTCACAGTCAAATGACATGTGTTGTGAGAAAGGGGAGCGTAGCTAGCTATGTTCCCCACTTTGTATGGGACCGGGGAACATTGGAAAAATAAAAAAATAAAATAAAAGAGTCCTTTGTTCCCTAATTTTCCCAAACACATATGCATTGTGACCGGGGATATAGGACTCGGGGAACATAGGGATGACCCCCATATTTGCAGGCCTCTCATTGACTGACAGACACCCCCTGACTGAGGAAAGCTTCTCTACGTCCAAAGCCCTATTACAGCTCCGGAGTCCCGGTCACATGACTTTGAACGAGTGTTCTTCAGAGAGAGGTGGGTTTACAGTGCAGTCATTTTTCACCCCGTGCTTATTCATGGAGAACAAAAAAACCCTGAGCCACAACCCTGTGTGTGACGTCGGTTGGCTTGTTGATGGGGATTGATTGATCGGGGTTTGCCACGCTCTAAACAAATCCAGGAAGTTGCTGAGCAATGCAACCCCCCCCCCCCCCCCCCACCCAACCACACACACACACACACACACACACACATACACACACCAAAATAAACTTTTAAAACCACCAAAAAACCTACTTCCTGTATGATGCGAGTTAGGTTACCCGCACACACACACACACACACACACACACACACACACACACACACACACACACACACACACAAAATAAACCTTTAAAACCACCAAAAACCCTACTTCCTGTATGATGCCAGTTAGGTCCCCCGCGCACACACATACAAACACTAACACACACATACTCACACGAAACCGCCCACAAACCCATAAAAAACCCACCCTTGCTCTGCTTCCTGTATGAAGCCAGTTAGGTGGCACAAACAAATAAGCGTGATTGCGAGTGAGCGCTGGGCTCTGTGGAGATAAACACTTCAGGGTAGTCCAAACGTAGAGGGCGGATGTCTCAGTCACCCCCCCTCCGCCCCCCCCCCCCCCCCCCCAGGGGTGACCCCTAGGACCTCTCAGCGCTGCCTTGACCTCCGACCCCTCATCGGGGAGTCTCCCTCAGAACAATCGCAGCGCAGGGGCAACGGACAGAAATACCTCCAGGCAGCTGGACAAGACAAGAGTGACATGCTCACACACAGTTACTCACTCATACGCACTTTCTCTCTCTCACACACACACTCACTCGTATACACCCCCCCACACACACACACACGCACGCGCGTACACACACACACACACACACACACACACACACACACACACACACACACTCCCCCCCCCCCCCTACTATGATAAGCGTTGCAGAGCGGGGACAGGATAGTCCTCATTACTCTTAAAGTACTAAAAAAAGCCCTGGAGTGCTGTTTGTCTCAGTAAGCACGGGGCCAATGTGGCAGATACAACCACACACCCTCGTACCCATACACACAGGGGACTTTAGTCATTTTCCTTCCTTTGTTTCCCTGCCATGCCAGGTGTGTGTGTGTGTGTGTGTGTGTGTGTGTGTTTATAGCCAAATTGTTTTGATGCCATAAATGCAGTTGAGTGATGGGTATAAGGATTGAACTTCAGTACGATGTGCAGTGGGGAGAGAGCTGTTTAGAACACATGGAGTAGAACACTGGATAGAACTCTAGAACGCTAAACAACAGAACCAGAGTCCAATTTAAGGGAATGAAAAAATATTGTCTTGCAGTTACTTTGATTCTTGTTAATTATGATTCATTCACAGACACAGAGACAGAGACGCACACACACACACACACACACACGTACAGTACATTGTGTTGCATTAAAATGGACTTTTCAAATCCGAATGGTTAAAAACACACACACACACACACACACACACACACACACACACACACACACACACACACACACACATATATACACACTCATACACATATATTTTCCCTGCAGTGCTCGCTCACACAGACTCTCTCTAGCATGGAAACGCCAAGTATGCTCTAACATGGCTATAGCCACTTCATCAAGTCTCAGTGTGTAGCCTAGAGGTGCAGCTGCTCACCGCCCCCCTGCCCAGCCAGCCGGCCATCACTCACCAGTGGACACGGCGCCTGGTGGTTCCCTCTCCTCTCTTCTCCTCTCTTCTCCTCTCCTCTCCTCCGCTGCGGACTCTGCGCGGCTCTTTTCAACTCACCGCCCTCCTCCGCGGAGATTCCTACTCCTGTCCAAGAGCCGGAGCCAAGCGTGAGAGTCTTGCGTAGAAGGCAGCGAGATTCCTGGAAGTTTTGGTCCGATGTGTATCCGAATGTAAGCGATGTGCTTTGTTGAGAAAACAGCTTACGTTAAGTGTTGAAATCCTGGGAGCTTCTTGGAGGAAAACCGTTATCTTGGAAAAAGCTCTGATCACTCTTAAGATAAACGTTTATTTCCTGACAGGTGTAGACTGCTGCAGGTATTAAATATCTGCACTGGTTAACCTGTTGTTAACCTGAAGCCTGCAGTTAGAATTTCCTCTCTCTAACACACTCGTAGCTCTTTAGTGTCCTTCTAACTCTTGGTAGACTAGTGGCAGGAGTATCCTGTGGCAGAGGTGTGTGTGTGAGTGTGAGTGTGTATCCCGTGGCAGAGGTGTGAGTGTGAGTGTGAGTGTGTCTGTCTGTCTCTAGCTGGAGCAGTGAAGTGGTCAGCGTTAATTCTCTGGGTTTAAATCGTGACTCCTGGGCTCTCCCTCCTCCTCTCTTTCTCAATCTCTCTCTCCCTCCCCCTCTCTCCCCCTTCTTTTTCTCTCTCTCTCTCTCTTTCTCAATCTCTCTCTCTCCCCCTCTCTCTCTTTCTCAATCTCTCTCTCTCCTCCCCCTTCACCTCCTCAGCCGTTACATCTTAAGCATGTCAGCCCATCTACGTTTCCCTACCTCCCTCTATCGCTCCCTTTCTCTCTCACTCCCTCCCTCTCTCCCTCCCTTTCTCTCTCACTACCTCCTTCTATCCCTCTTCCTCCCTTTCTCTTTTTCTCTTGATGCCTCTTGACCCCCACCACTCTCTCTCTCTCTCACACACACACACACACACACACACACACACACTCTCTCTCTCTCTCTGTTGGTCCTGGACATTGGCACATTGCCCAGATTTGATGTCATGATTCACAATTTAAACAATTTCATTCAATTTCATTTGATTACGATTTATTACATGTGCGGCAACTTCAACAATTTGGCTGGGGCATTTTAAAAAAAAAAACTCTGAAGGGAATAACATTCTTCGATGCAGAAAGGAAATGAAGTGTACATTCACAAATACAAAAATAAATAGAAAGAAATGAAATCAACAAACTAGCCAAGCATGTGGCTGAGAAAGATGGCTAGGATAATGTAAAAAAAATGAGTGAGTTTAACTACCTTGTGTGTGCTACGTTATATTAACTTCAAGATATGTGCCCTGCACATCTCTTTTGAGTGTAACATGGCATTAAATTGCAGAAAGTGGAAAATATTGCATGCATGCACGGATCAGTTCACAAACAAGTTGAAAACAACCATAGTTGTGCACATGCCAACACACTAATTTCTCTATCTCTCACTTTGACACACAAACCAAATCCCAGACACACCCACCCACCCTTCCTCCCTCTCTCTCCCTCCATCTCTCCCTCCCTCCCTGTCTTTCTCCCCCTCCCTCCCTCCCTGTCTTTCTCCCCCTCCCTCCCTCCCTCCCTCCCTCTCTCCCTCTCTCTCTCCCTCCCTCTTCAGCCCCATGCTGCTTGCCCTCCTGTGATAACCTGGGGTGCTGTGGTCCATTTGGGGTGGGCAGTGAGAGAGTGTGTGTTTATTTAAAGAGCGCTGGGCTTGACTTTATAATCCCTCTTGCCCTGTGTACGTGGAGAGGCTTCAGTGCTAACGCTAACTAACTAGCTCAGGCCAGTTGGCCTGCTTCTCTCTTTCAATTATTGATTTATTTTACCGGTAGTCTCTTGTCTAGTCTTTATGGGGCAATTGCTCTGTCGCTAGTTTTGAGTTTAACATGGTTTTAAACTCCAACTCCCAACTTCAACAGCAGTTTAAAACCGTGTTAAACTCCAAACTAGCGACAGAGCAATTGCCCCTATGTGATTATTAAACAATTCTTCTATTCTTCAAAGTGGCACTTTGAGCAGTATTCTAGTACTTGGTGTAGATATGTATAGGATATACTGTATAAGTTTATTAAGCTGACCTGTCATGCAGACATTTCACAACTATAAGAGTTACAAGTTGAAATGTCTGCCAGAACGAATAATTTCACATATATACAAATCTGATTGATGACACACACACACACACACACACACACACACACACACACACACACACACACACACACACACACACACACACACACACACACACACACACACACACTCAACACACTTACCAAAACAGGACACGGAGGACTACGTTAAAGCCAAATTTAAGTGTGGGAAGGATTCCAAGTTCTTTTGTTCACCGAAAGGTCTTTTATTGATGTTGTTCTTAATGCTGGGCAGGGCCAACGCTTTCCTAGAACTCTTGGATGAGAGAGAGAGAGAGAGAGAGAGAGAGAGAGACAGAGAAAAACACTATTCTACTAACACTGAAAATCACATACTGTATTTTTAACAACGATAATCTATTGATATGTATGTGTATTTTCAGTATTAGGCTATTTTATGAAAACTGCTTTGACATTAGGAGTGACCTTGTCATGAATTTGAGAGAGAGATGGGGTGGGGGGGGGGGGTGTACAGACTTTACTGATGAAAACATAGAGGGGAGGGTAAAGGGAGAAGAGAGGCAGAGAGAGAGAGAGAGAGAGAGAGAGAGAGATTGGTGGGGCAACAGAGATCTAGCTACAGACTTTACTGATGAAAACACAGAGGGGAGGGTAAAGGGAGGAGAGAGAGAGAGAAAAAAGAGCGAGAGAGAGAGAGGGAGGGCAGGGTGGAGAGCGAGCTATAAGATGCTACGTGTGAAGGTTAGATCACAGGCTAACAATTAGCTTTGTCTGATTTCATTTTCCTTTTCTCTGTGGCTGCACGATCTGTTTGTTTACCTCCTCTCTGCCTCCACTGGGCTCTGCCCTCGAGGTCACTCCTCAGAAGTCCCTCAGTTCAGGATGAACAGAGCAGAAAGAAAGAGAGGGAGGGAGGGAGCGAGGGATGAAAGGAATGCGATAAACGAGTGAAAGAGATCAGTTAGATAAGCACTCGTTCGGACACTGGAGTTGGCCTCGGATTCCTCAAAAGCTTAAGGGTGTTTTCATGAGACCAGTATAGAGGACTCTGGGTGGACCGCGGGCTTAGTTTCGGGAGAGGAGGAACAGCGGAGGTGTAGTGGGCAAGAGAGAGGGATTAGGAAATGGTGGACAGACCACATGATATAATGAGAGGAAAGGAGGAAAGGCAGGCGATAATGGTTAAAAATAGCAATCTTAGGGTCAAATCAATGGTTTTACAACCCAGTAACTAGGCTGAAATTTTTTTTTGTAGGTATATATCTCTTGGCTTTTTATGCCATTTAATGTGTGATAGGATGGTGGAGAATGACAGGAAGTGAGCAGGAGGGGTCGGATCCGGACAGGACCACGGGACGGGAATCGAACACAAGTCACCGGCGTACGGTGCAGGTGCCCCAGCCAGTTGCGCCAAATCTTTGGTTTGAACCCTATGTGTTCATTTATGTTCCCTGTGTGTGTGTGTGTGTGTGTGTGTGTGTGTGTGTGTGTGTGTGTGTGTGTGTGTGTGTGTGTGTGTGTGTGTGTGTGTGTGTGTGTGTGTGTGTGTGTGTGTGTGTGTTGTTCACTAGGCTGAACATGTACTGTATGCTGCTGTGGAGAGGGGTCCCAGCAGATAGACTGTACCACCGGTTTCAGGTTTCTAGGTGACTTCAGGACAGCATGGGATTGAATCTAGTTTCAAAAGGGACATTACAGTTCCCAAGGTCAGCCAGTCGCCTGGCTGCTCAGTCTAGTGCATCCCACCCCTCAGGTTCTGTAAACAGGAAACAAACATAGTGGCTCGGACTGATCCATAAACAAATCCAACCAGTCAGCACATTGCTTTAGGGGCTCAAGTATCAACAGCCATTTGTCCAGAATCACAGACTTAACTTTTACTTTACTATTTATTGTGACTAAACTAATAATAAATGCGATGGCATTATAATGTGTTTGCCTTCACATTTTGACTAAAATAGCCGTAACCAGGCCACGCCCAACCCAAGTGGTGAGATGCCCAATCCCCGGGACTGGAGAGTGAGAACTTCTATACTTTTCTAGATGCTAGTTTCATAGCATTTCCTATAAGCGGTCTGTTCTGGTCAGCGTTGAGGGAGAGGCAGAGAGCACCGCTTTACAGTCCAGACTTTGTGAATGGAGAGATACTGTTTTGTTTTTTTTCCAAGCTTGGCTATATAACCTCCTCAAAACCCCCAACCAGCCACACACACACACATACGCACACACACACGCACACACACATGCACACACACACACACTCACACTAAGGAACCGAGTGATAATGGAGGTGGAGTGAGCTTCCTGCGACTCGACTGCAGGAGACAGGATATCCGCAGGTCCGTCCAAACCCCCGTCCACCCCCTGACCTCCTCCGGTTCCACTGACAGGCTGTCAATCAACCGTGAGCCCCCCCCCCACCCCCCCACCCCCATGAGAAACCCCGGTGACCACACACAACTGCTCCTCGTAGACCTATGACCCACTTTGATAATTTAAACAGTTCAGGACAATGAAGGGCCATGTAATGTCCACTGCTTGTTTACTGTGTGCAGCGTTGCACTTCAAATCCCTGATTAGAAGGAAGATGTGCGTATAGGATGCCTCAAATATAGAACATTTGATCGCTACGTATCCGTATTAACAGGCTATTAATGTCCCTCCCTCTATCTTTCTTTCTTCGCATTCTTTCTCTCGTTTCCTTCCTTCATCTCTGTTTCTCCTCAGGCATACTGTGGACTTGACCTGACGGGGTCCTGATGGCTGATAATGGATGACCTCTACCGGCCCAACATCCCTGTGTGCCACTTCGTGCAGCGGCCCTGTGACCTGGCGTGGGTCATCTCCAGAACCGAGCGCTGGGTCCAGAACCGTGGACTGGTGTAGCTGGTGCCTGCAATGTGGGCCCGCAAAACTGTGAGTGTTTCACCAGCATAGACCTGCTTTAAAGCAACACAGCGTAGTTCTTTTACCGGCTTAAAATAGTGACGTCAACACTCACTTAGTCTCCACGCTATCTTACAAAAGGGAGAATGGGCTCTCTGGCACTGCTGATGGGCACCCTAAACACATGGTGTCGCGCTACGCTTCTGTGCTACGCTACGCTACTGTGTAGCATTGCTGTTACCGGTAGGAACATAACCCTTTTTGCCAGTTTGTCAGTCAGAAATTGGGTGACCTCTTTGTGGTAATTAAATGTTGAAAAAAAAAATGGTCAAAAATAGGGGAATTCCTGTATTATGTTGCTTTAAAGAGGAAATATGCAGGATTGGCGATTTCATCTCTGGTTTCGGTTTCGCTTTTTCGTTTTCGCTCGTATTATGCTTGCATTTTCTCCGCAGAGCTTCCCCGACAGCTTTAGCGTGTATATTTATACATGTATAGGCTATATTTAAATATATAAATTGCAAACGTGGTTCTTCGTCTCAGCCTTCCAGATGTAAACAAGGAGCGATCGTCTCCTGCAGAAAGTTGCATAGGGTCTCTTTAAGACATCAACAAAATAGTTTAAGTTGGTAGCAGACCTAGCAAACATGGTGTGAGTGGTGGGTGGGTGGATGGTTGCGTGCGTGGTGGACGGTGTGCGGGATTCTCTTTTTTCGGGTTTAACTGGGTAAACTATTCCGACGCACCTGTCCCCACAAAAGAGGTGTGCAAAAGCGTTTTGTAAACCCTCTATAGTATAATCACCTATATCACCATTGATATGCTCATTAATACCAACCATCATGACTTATAGTAATACTACCCCACTTTATTTCTCTTCCCTTTCCCCTATACCTCACCTGTGAAGTAAACCATTACCAGCCATCAACCATCTCTGTGCCTGCCCCTCATCACACCTGAAGTCCCATCCCTCTGACTGCCCTACCATCGCCATCGCCATCCCTGTGACTACCCTACCATCGCCTGCTGTGGTTCCCTGCCCGAATCCCTGGCCCATGCATCCTTGCGACCCATCACTTTCCGAAATAACTTATGGATTACTAATGGACAATTTATTCCCTACACTGGACTATTTGAACTTTCATTGTCATTGTAACTTTCAAACTACAAAATGACTTTACTGTAACTGACCCTAGGCAGATGGGTTGGGCCCTTGAGTCGTGGATTTGTCTGAGGTTTCTTCCTATATGTATCTCCAATTCTAGGGAGTTTTTCCTTGACCCTGTTACTCATGGGCGCTCTTTGAATGTTTAACACTCTGTAAAGCGCCATGAAACATGTGTAATGTTTTGGCGCGCTGTAAGTGAAATTAAATTGAAATTGAAATTGTGTGCGTTACCATTAATGGCATGTCCTTAGCCTTGAGTTCATGGTCAGAGTGGTTAATACTAGTCTGAGGTATAAAAACATGAGTGATTCTCATCAGTAATCACAGCTCACTCCTTTTGTTGTCTAATGAATGAACAAGTGACCACATTGTGAAGAATGACCTGGAACGCTTTTGGCGAAGGCCTACGTTCCGTGCCTTGTTCCAATTCTACGAACACGCCTTTCCAAGTTTACATTGGATCTGAGAGCAGCAGGATCCTGTGAGATTGGAATGTTTTCCGACGTGTTCCCCTCCGTCGACAACAAACGAGGCCGATCTCGGCCCCGACATGTGTGGAGGTCGATACGATACTGCGTGTTATTGTAAATCGAGCCAAAACGTAAACAACGCTTGGAGTGCAGAAAAAAAGAGGAGAGAGGAAAAACAGATGAGTCCGCACACAACACACTTCCCATCGCCCTTCACGTCCACCGTGTGTGTGTGTGTGTGTGTGTGTGTACACGTCTGTGTGTGTATTGTGTGTGTTAGTTTGTGTGTGTGTACGTCTGTGTGTGTCAGTGTGTTTGTGTGAGTGTGTGTGTCAGTGTGTTTGTGTGAGTGTGTGTGTGTGTGTGTGTGTGTGTGTGTGTGTGTGTGTGTGTGTGTGTGTGTGTGTGTGTGTGTGAGTGCGGTCAGCATCAGGAAGGAAGGGAGATGAGGATAAGGACACTCGATTACCAGCGTCCCCTCCAGTCAATGTGTTTATTCATCCTCCTGAAGGGAAGTCTCAATGGCACACTGGCCACAACACCAAGTGTCAATAGTTCACTGGTCAAGAGATGCACCTACAGTACATACACACACACACACACACACACACACACACACACACACACAGATGTACACACATGTGTATACACACACACACAGCCATACATACACACACACACACATACATACAATACATGCAGATTAACACACACACACACACACACACACACACACACACTGTGTAGATGTAGTTACATCTCTTTCAGGATGAAAAAGGCAAGTTAAGTCTATAAATGCACTGTGCAATATGTATTATTAGCGACACTAAATCACTTTTCCTCAGTCGAATGCACGCTATTTGTTTATCCAGCAAATACATTTCACCATACTAAGCTCAATCTTTTACGATTGAATATTAGGCTAGTATGGAGAGTCTGCGCTTTATTTCTACTGCACAATATGCATGATCAATGGGCATCATTCAAATGACTCCGTGTGCTTGGATAGTCCTTCAACCAATCAGACCAATGATCCAGTGGGTCTTTTAGATAAGCTAGTTTGTGATTGGACCCCAAGGTTGTAGACAGGAGCTGCCGGGGCGAAATCCAAATTCGATGGCAGGTCAGTCTCTGTTTACGGTTACAGTTATGTTGCTTAGCAGACGCCTTTGTCCAAAGCGAATTTATAGAACCTTTCATAAGTTCTAGGGGCTTTGTTAAAACAATTCACTATTTCTAATTTAGATACAGTATATTTAGTACAGTGTATTTAGATACTGTATATTTTTTTTATTAATCCTGGATTATTTCTGGTTAAAAGTAGTGCAGCACACCTCTTTGTGCAGGCTTCAGACCTCAAGACCTAGAGCATGCATCTCTAGCCTGCCACAATCACCCATTAAACTCAAACACAGACATTCACAAAAGAATACACCCAGAACAGCTCCAAGTTTATCAAAAGCATTTAATAATAATAATAATAATAATTAATAATAATCATAGCAATGTCACACGAATTCACAAAGTGTTTAAGACAAGTGTGGCTCAGTTTGTTTGTCCTGTGTGACACCTCTTGACAGTGCAGTTTTAAATAAAAGACCACAAATAAAGGAGTGGGGGAGGATATATTGCAACAGGAAAAATAGATTTCTTTTCTTTTTAAAAACATAAAAAAGAGGAAA
This sequence comes from Sardina pilchardus, assembly GCF_963854185.1. Taxonomy (NCBI): domain Eukaryota; kingdom Metazoa; phylum Chordata; class Actinopteri; order Clupeiformes; family Clupeidae; genus Sardina; species Sardina pilchardus. Next base: position 21,317,777 of record NC_085009.1, read on the forward strand.
AAAAGAGTTCAAAGAGAACTCAGCACCTTCTGAAATAACCGTAACCAAACAGCTCACCATAGTACTGTCCTGTGAAAATCGTCCATTTTA
>NC_085009.1:21322866-21330366 GCF_963854185.1 Sardina pilchardus
CGGTGACCTTGACTGTGCGGGCCACGTTCCAGGACACGTGGATCATGGGCACGATGGACTTGACCTTCTTCACCTCGTTCCACTCGAAGCGCTCCAGCGCCAGCTGATACTGGTAGGCTGAGGGCACAGCAGCAAAGATATGGCATGTTTAATACGTTATTAGTACATTATTAATGCATGATTAACTAATAATGTCCAGGGCCAGCTGATACTGGTAGGCTGAGGAGCACAGCAGCAAAGATATGGCATGTTTAAAACGTTATTAGTACATTATTAATGCATGATTAACTAATAATGTCCAGGGCCAGCTGATACTAGTAGGCTGAGGGCACAGCAGCAAAGATATGGCATGTTTAATACGTTATTAGTACATTATTAACGCATGATTAACTAATAATGTCCAGGGCCAGGTGTTATGTAGGTAACACCTTAAACTGGGTCGGCGCCGGTACTTACAGTTGAGCGGGCCCACGTTCCAGGCGATGTTGTTGCACCAGCCCACGGCCTGGACCCAGTGAACGGTTCCGGCGTTGATCCACACCAGGTCGCCGGGCCGCTGCACGAAGCGGTACACGGGGATGTTGGACCGGTACAGGTCTTCCAGTACCGGCCACCAGGACCCCGTCAGGTAGTCCACACCGTGCCTGAGCAGAAACAGGGACGAAGGAAGGAAACGAGAGAAAGACAGAGAAGAAGAGAGAAAGATTGAGGGAGAAACGTTAATGACCTATTCATAACGTATTCATAACCACAATCCCACTTGATAGTAACACCATCATATTTTTTTTGACTGATATGAGAAATTTTTTTAGTTTTTTTGTACTTACTTCTCACAGAAGTCGCTGATGGCCTGCCAGTAGTTCTCGTGGACGGCGAACCACTCGCAGTCTCCAGGGCCGATGTTGATGTTGACCGAGCAGAAGTTGTTGTTCTCCTGGTGCCCTGTGGGGGGGGAAAAGGGAACTCCGGGTCACACACTCCCGTGGAGTAGGGATGGACAACAGACACAGACACAGACACAGACACAGACACTCACTCACTCACTCACTCACTCTCTCACTCTCTCACTCTCACTCTCTCACTCTCTCACTCTCTCACTCTCTCACTCTCTCACTCTCTCTGTCTGGGACACAAACAGACACACAATCGCTCTCTCTCTCTCTCTGTCTGGGACACACACACACACACACACACACACACACACACACACACACACACACACACACACACACACACACAGTGAGCATGGTGCGTACCTGGCGTGCGGCTGCCGGGCACCTTCATGTAGAGCTGCACGGTGTTCATGCCCAGGATGGTGTGCCCCACGTGGCTGAGCATGTTGCCGTTGGAGGCCACGCGCATGAAGGCGGGCAGCTTCTGGAGCTCCTGCAGCTGGGGCTTCCAGCGCTTGGGGTCCGACAGGTCGATGTTGGTCCCGAACTTGATGATCTTCCCCACGGCCTTGTGCTCCGTCGTGCTGTGGGGGGGGGACCGGGAGAGAGGAGGAGACGTTGTTAATCACACACACACACATTTACATACATACATACAAACACACGCACGCATACACACACAACAAACTTCACTGCCTGCACTGTAAAGACTGACCTGCGCACACAAACACACACACACACACACACACACACACACTTAACTGTTGTAGCCTGCACTGTAAAGACTGAGCTACACACACACACACACACACGCGGACACACACACACACACACACGCGGACACTCACCCTGGGGCCGAGGGGGCGACGGCTGGCGTCTCAGAGGTGCTGGGCGGCTTCTTGTCCTCCTCTTCATCCTCCTCCTCATCACCGCTCCCTTTCTCCTCCTGCAGAAGAGCACAGGGCAACCGCTCACAGTTAACGCTCTGACTGAGTGTGCTGTGACTCTCAGCGCTAGTGTTTATAGTGTGTGTGTGTGTGTGTGTGTGTGTCTGTGTGGTAGGCATGTAGTCTTGAGGCCTGAGGCCATATGTGTGTGTGTGTGTGTGTGTGTGTGTACGTGGTACTGGGCGTACGTGGCGAGGGTGGTGTGTGTGTGTGTGTGTGTGTGTGTGTGTGTGTATCCCCTCACCTGCAGGCTCTCCTGGAAGCTGGAGGCCTGGTACTGGGCGTACTTGGCGATGGTGGTGTGTGAGCGGCTGCTCTCGCAGGGCCAGGTCTGGCCCGTACCCGCCGCGTCCCAGTTCTCGTCGGCCGGCTGCTGCACCTGCGTGCGCACCTCCACCGGCTGGTCCGCGTTGGCGTCCACCAGCGACTTGGTGGAGAACAGGCCCAGGTCTACGAAGGGTTAAAGGTCAAAGATAACCAATCAGAACAAGCCAGGTCTACGAGGGCAAAGGTCAAACATGACCAATCAGAACAGGCCAGGACAGCTGGGGTGCATTATGGGAAATGCAGGCTGCACAAGTTATTCATCTTCTTTAGTAATATTGTTTTATGTTTTATTTGTTAGTGTTGTACTTTGAGAGCAAAGTTAACCGAAGTGAAATTCCTTGTTTGTTTACGCAAACCTGGCCAATAAGACTGATTCTGATGTACAACAAGCATATTTATAACGATGGCAAAACGATTTCAAAATGTTCAATTCATCTACACGTATTGGTGTTGGATAATTCAGAATCTGCTTAGACTCCACTAGTGATGAGTGTTGCACAGGTGTATCATGGGAAATGTAGTTTAACTCACTGAGTCGGAGTGAGCCTGCTAGGCCTCTGATGACGGTGATGGGGTTCTTGGGATCAGTGCAGAACTGCAGGAGCACCGGGGAGAAGGCATCTCTCTTGCTCTCCAGCTGCAGATACACACACACACACACACACACACACACAAAACAACATAAGACACAAGATACACACCGTATACATTTATGTACATATATATACTACACAGATTTCATCATGTGCTTTAGGTGTTGTTCATCTTTGAAGCATTTTCAGCCAAAACGAGTCAATACGTTGCAGTGTCACTGAATCTCCACTAGGTGGCAGTATATCCCCACACTGTCCATTAGATAGTGACACAAGGTCACAGTCAGGGGAACAATGTTACAAGTAACCTTTCAAAATTGCCTCCTAAAATGGTCGTTTTTGTAACTGTGAATGTAAGTGTGTGTGTGTGTGTGTGTGTGTGTGTGTGTGTGTGTGTGTGTTCACTTACATAGATGCTGGGCGTAGGAGGGTTGAGTTTCTCTCTGGGAATGGGCATCTCTGTGGGCATGCTGGGCTTGACGGAGAAGGCGGGAAGCAGGTAGGACTCCTTAAACTTGCCCTTCACACGGGCACTCCTGCACACAGAGACACAACAACACCACTTAGATGGACTCCACCCAGCAGCTACTGCTACACACACACACACACACACACACAACACCACTTAGATGGACTTCACCCAGCAGCTACTGCCACACACACACACACACAACACCACTTAGATGGACTTCACCCAGCAGCTACTGCTACACACACACAACAGCATCACCTCAATTGCAAACACACACACACACACCCACCCATCCTCACTGAATGACTAGCTGCACTACACTGGCAATAAGTAGCATTTGTACGTAACCTTCCATGTAAGGTAACTTTGTTTACATAGCACATTTTTTATTGCGCAGTGTGTGTGTGTGTGCGTGTGTGTGTAAGGTCAGGTAAGGTAACGTTATTTACATTGCGCATTTTTATTGCACAGAGAGTGTGTGTGTGTGTGTGAGAGAGAGAGTGAGAAAGCGGAAGAGCGCGAGAGCGGCCACTCACTTGCAGGCCCTGATGATGTCGCTGGCGGAGTTGTGGATGGTGATGTCCTCCAGGGGCACCCTCTTCTCCTCCACCTCCGAGGCGATGAAGGTCTCGCGCTCGCCGCCCTCCACCTTGATCAGCCGGATCTTCAGCTCCTTGGGCGGCCCGTCCGACAGCGCCCTCAGGCGCAGGAAGTCCGAGGACGACGACGACGACGAGGAAGAGGAAGAGGAAGAGGAAGAGGAGGATGGGGTCGGAGTGCCGTCCCTGGACGAGCCCCTCTCCCCGGCCTCCTCTCTGCGCCTCCTCTTCTCCTCGCCGTGCGAGCGGCGCTCCTTGTCGCGCGCCTCCTTCCCCTGGAGGTCCAGGCTGGCCAGCACCTGCCGGTGGTGGTGCTTTTTGTCCTTGTGCGGCTTGCCGTCCTTGTGCCTCCTGCTGCTGCTGCTGCTGCTCCCGCTACCGCTCCCGCTACCGCTGCCCGAGCTGAAGGAGGACGGAGAGGAGGAGGAGGAGGAGGAGGAGGAGGAGGAGGACGAAGAAGAGAAGGAGAAGGAGGAGAGGGCGGTGCGCTCCTCCTCGCGTTTCTCCCGATGCTTCTTCTTCTTCTCCTTGCGCTCCTGGTGCTTGCGGCTCTCGTGCCGATGCTTGCTCCTCTCCTTCTTCTCCCGGTGTCGCTCCGCTCGCTCTCTCTCTCGCTCCTTCTCCTTCTCCTTCTCTCGCTCCCTCTCTTTCTCCCCCTGCCGCGCCTCCTCGTGACGGTGCTGGTGGTGGGAGGAGGAGGTCGTCGTCGTCTGGACGGTGGAGTGGGCGTGTCGGGTCAGCAGGTCCTCGCAGCTGCGTCCGAGCTCGGCCAGCGAGGACTCGGAGATGGTGGTCAGCCGCGGCCGGTCGTCCTTCCGCTCCTTTCCGCGCCGCTCGCTCTCGTCTCTCTTCTCCTCCGAGCGCTCCCTCGTTCCTCGCTCCTTGTCCCGCGCTCTCCGCTCCTCCTTGACCGGCGCCTCGTCCCCCCACAGCTCGGCGGCGATCCGCCGCTTCACCTCCTCCATGTCCTCGCGACGCTTCTCCGCTGACCAGTCAGTGACCGGCGCCGTTTTGGTCGTCGTCATCATGGCAGACGAGACCTGTTGTTGTTGTTGTTGTTGTTGATGCTGCTCGGCGGGGCTGCTGGTCTCGGAGCGTCCGAATCCCGGGTGACTGACCGACCCGGACGTCGGGGAGCAGCTGTTGCTGGACGGCTGCTGGTGCTGGGCGCGGGCGATGTCCGGCCCGAGCGACAGCGACGACGAGTACTTGACCCCTCCCAGGAGGGCGGACGGCGGGGGTCGTCCGAAGGGTCCGCCCCGGTACGTGTACTTCTGGCTCTCCAGGACGGTGGTCAGCGACTTGAAGGACGCGCTGCCCACTCCCGTCTGGTGCAGGTGCGGACGCTGCCGCGGCGTCTCTTCGTCCTCCTCCTCCTCTTCCTCCTCCTCCTCCTCCTCGTCTTCCTCCTCGTCCTCTTCCTCCTCCACCACCTTCGTCGGGAGCTCGGGCAGCCCGTAGAGCTTGGCCAGGTCGTTGTGGCGGTAGTTGGTCGCCGGGGCGACCGCGTTGGCGTTGGCGGGGGTGTTGCCGAGCGACGGCTTGTTGTTGCCGGGCGGCGGGTTCTTGATGCCCGCCTCGTCCTCCTCCTCCAGCGACGACGTGCGGCTGCAGGGCGACGCCAGCGAGCCCTGGCGACTCAGCACCGGCGGGCTGCTGTGCCCGTCCGCCCCGTAGTCCTCGGCGGGCGACTGCTTGGCGGCGGGCACCAAGTCGGGCGCGCACAGGTAGCTCTTCATCGGCGGCAGAGGCGGCGGCTGGGTACTGACCACAGACGCCACGGTGACTGGCAGGGGGTTGAACGCTGGCAGGACTCCCCTGGCGCCGCGGCTGTCGTTGTTGTTGTTGTTGTTGCCGCCGTTGCCGGGGGCGATGCCAAGCGGGGGCATCCCTCCCTGGCCCATCTCCTCCTCCTTCTTGATGGACTCGTCCAGCATCTTCATGATGTTGGCAAGGCCGTCGGGCAGCAGCTCCGAGGGCTCCTCCTCGAACTGGGCGCCGTCCGAGTCCACGCTGCTACTGCTGCTGCAGGCGCTGCTGCCCAAGCTGCCCAGCCCTCCAACGGGCACACGCTTACTGCCCAGGGCAGAGGCGGGCGCAGGGTCCCGGGTGAAGGACTGGTAGAGCTGCGGAGCCTCTCGGAGTGGTGGCGGGTGAGGGAGGTCTTTGGACGATGCCAGGTTGGCAGAGGAGGGTGGCGAGGGGCCGGTTTTGGGGATTGGCACGATGTGGCCCGACGAGTGGACAGAAGAGGATGTGGGCAACGATGATGACGATGATGCCCATCTCTCGCGCTGGCGCTGTTTCTCCCGGGCGAAGTCCGTCTGCGGCGTGAGGGGCGGCGGGCGACTGGCGGCGGTTGGCATGGGAGCGGGCGGGCACCCCGAGGGCATCCCTGCGCCCCCGCCGCGGCTCAGCCACGGGTACGGCGGGGACGGCTGACGGACCGCGGGCGGGGCGGATGTTGTTGCCGCCGGCGACAGGCGCGGAGGGGGCGGGTCGCCGGCCAGCAGCCTCTCCAGACTGTCCATCGCCGACTCTTCCTCCGACGCCGTCGTCGTCGTCGCGGTCACTGCGGTCGTCGCGGCGACGACTCGACTCCGGGCGGCGGCTGCTCTCGCCGACGCTTCCGCCTCCTCCGCTGCGCGCCTCCTCTCGGCGCTCCTCTTCCTCTCTCTCTCTCTCTCCCTCTCCCTCTCCGCCTCCTCTTCCTCCTTTCTCCTCCTCCTCCTCTCCTTCTGTCGCTCCTCCTCCTCCTCTCTCTCCCTCTGCCGCATGTGCCCCTGTAGCTCCGCCTCCAGCTTCTTAAGCACCTCCTCCATCGACTGAGTCTCCGCCTTCGGCGGGAACGGCCGCACGGCCTTCTGGGATGCGTCCGGCCTGGCGTACGACTGGACTGAGGTGGTGGCGTTGTTGTTGTTGTGTTGGTTGTTGTTGTTGTTGTTGTTTACGCTGGTAGTCGGGGGCCTGGGGATGGTGGGGGGCAGGTGGTGGAGGGGCTTAGAGGACACGGGGGTGGACGTGGGGGCAGTGTGTTTGGAGCGACTGACCGCTCCGCCGCTGCTGGTGTTGGTGGCCGTGATGACGCTCTCGCCGGCCCGAGACGGCCCCGAGGGCGCCAGGTGACCGGCGCTCGCCGGGTGGTGCGAGTAGTAGGGCATGGTGGTGGTGGCCGGGCGGCTCGGCTGAGGTTTGCCCACCTCCGCGTGGGCGTGCAGACTGGCACCGCCCGCCTTGGGTCCCTGATACCCGCCCTGCTGTGTGTGGGGCAGGTTGCCGTGGTGATGGAGTGTGTGGGGGCCAGAGTCCGGCGACAACGATGCCGACGCCGACGTCGACGTCTTCCAGCCAGCGTGGGTCAGAACGCCCGGCGGAGAGCCCACGGCACTGACCACTCGACTGACCGCTGTGTGTCCTCCTCCTCCTCCTCCTCCTCCTCCTCCTCCTCCTCCTCCTCCTCCTCCTCCTCTTCCTCCTCCTACGCCGCTGCTGCCATAGTGGGGTGTGTGATTGGGCTCCGAGCGTGGAGGGGTGGGCGTGATGACCGGCGTGATGACGGGGGCTCTGGACGTCACCATGGGCGAGCCCTGGCCAGCAGTGGGGGGCATGTGTGGGGGGGTCACCCGCTGTGGGGTGCCCGGGGGGACAGGGGTACGGCGCTGCTCCTGA
>NC_085009.1:21347866-21350366 GCF_963854185.1 Sardina pilchardus
CTTCCTCTCTCTCTCTCTCTCTCTGTCTCTCTCTCTCCCCCGGTCTAATTACATCATCACTGACTCTTCCTTTCTCTAAAATTCTGCCAAGAAGTGAGGTCATACACCCCCCCCCCAACCACCACCAAAAAAGAAAATAAAAACAACAGACCTTTTAAGAGTGGAGAATGAATTCCCTTCCTGCATTTGAGTGAGTGAGTGAGTGAGACAAAAGTGTGTGTGTGTGTGTGTGTGTATGTGTGTGTGTGTGACTGTGATTCACAATTGCCTCTCTGTACAGCACTGGGTTTAATACTTTCCACTACCTTGCCAGTACCTCAAGACTCATGGAATGTGTGTGGCACTGAACCAAATGAACATGAACACGTGCACACACACACACACACACACACACACACACACACACACATGGAGAGGCTCCTATATTTGAGTGTTCTTATGGAGTATCCAGCATCTCCTGGCGCTGAACTCGGTCTGAACCTGTCGACCTGCTCTTTGGGCTTCACGCTCTGGGGTGGAATTCCACACTGAGGTAGCACCACACACACACACACACACACACACACACACACACACACACACCCTATAGATAGGTTCTCCTCACCCCCCAATGTCCCCTGACACACACAAACCCTACAGAGCTCCCCCTTCTTCCTTATACTTCTGATTCACACACAGACACACACAGACACACACACACACACACACACACACACACACACACACACACACACACACACACACACACACACACACACACACACACACACACACACACACACACACACACACACACACACACACACACACACACACACACACACACACACACACACACACACACACACACACACACACACACACACACACACACACACACACTCCCCTGACAGATATATACTCCTCACATACCTTCCCATGATTCAATTTCAACACTCTGCCTTTTGTTCTATGAAGCACACACATTGCCTTCACTCACACACACCTACATAACAGTCACCTCTTTTCCTTCTGTTATGACACACTCACACACCTCCCTCAAACCCTCACACATACACCTCCCTCAACCCCCCCCACACTCTCCTCCCTAACACATACACACACACACACACTTTACCTTGCCTTCTGTTCCTCTCTCGCTCTCTCTCTCTCACTCACTAACACACACACACACACACACACACACACACAAATCTCAAATGACCCCCTTTACATCACCCACTCTCATACTGATGCATACCAACACACACACACACACACACACACACACACACACACACACGATCCCCCCATGGCAGAAATGTGTGCTGCCATCCCACTGAGCTTCCCTTTGTCTGTTGATCATGACTCAAGGCCCAGCCCTTGCATTGCCACTGCAGCTGGGTAGCTTCCTCTCCTGTAGCCTACAGCTCAATGGAAACAACACACTGTACAAAGACTGTGATACCTCACTTTTATCAACAGAAAGGTCCTTTCTGTTCTTAAAACAAGAACACACACACACACACACACACACACACACACACACACACACACACACACACACACACACGCACACACCTTAATCTCTACTCATTAGGAGTAGGGCTGAAAGAGCTAAGAAGCCTACTGACCTATAATGGTCTACCCAACTGTTACACTGAAACCGCACCACACCTTAAACACGCCTTCCTTAAACACGGCCTACAAGACAACACACCCTGTCTTAACTCTCTCTTTCTCCCACACACCCACACACACACACACACACACACACACACACACACACACACACACAGAGAGAGAAAGAAAGCGCCACCACCTGCTTTGCTGACATCAAATCATTTTTCACACTCCTTCTGTTGACAAATCTGTCAATGTGGCATTTCTGAGTTCACACACACACACACACACACACACACACACACACTCCTTCCTCTGTTACTAAACTATTCGCCAACCCACCAGACTCAAACAACTGCCAAACACCACAGCCCACTCCGACCCCCAAAACAAACAGAAATAGCAACACTTTCATAAAAATATATCTTTCATCCGCCACACAGATTTATTTGGAGCGTGTAGCTTTAACGGGGCTTTTTCCTGTCACGCAATAAGAGGCGGCGATTCTTCATTCACTCCAATTCACATCACGGCAACACCGGGGGCGGCTGATTCAAACGCTCCCTGACTGAACAGCGCCGTGATGGCAAGAAGAAAGGTATTTTTCGTCACACACACACCCTCCTTCTCCAAACTTTAAACATCTCCGACGCCTCGCCACTTCAAAGGAACACACTGGTTTCCCTGTTAATCACTCTAATTGATCGGAAGTCGACGTTCAAAGAGTTCTTCCGACCACATGCTGGCTCGCCACAACGCTATTTACTCACAATAAGGGGCGTTTATGAGGGACCAATAAAATGCAGACGAAGCAACCAAAATCCCATGAAGCGCACTCATGCGTGCCCGAACAAACCAGGGTCTACTTAAAGGCGCAGGGAACACACTGTGATTGGTG